>NC_138236.1:39873711-39891211 GCF_964197995.2 Scardinius erythrophthalmus
CGGAGAATATACAGTAGTGGCCAACGGAGAATATACAGTAGTGGCCAACAGAGAATATACTAGTAGGTGGCCAACAGAGAATATACAGTAGTGGCCAACAGAGAATATACAGTGTGGCCAACGGAGAATATACAGTAGTGGCCAACAGAGGAATATACAGTAGTCAGAGAATATACAGTAGTGGCCAACGGAGAATATACAGTAGTGGCCAACAGAGAATATACAGTAGTGGCCAACAGAGAATATACAGTAGTGGCCAACAGAGAATATACAGTAGTGGCCACAGAGAATATACAGTAGTGGCCAACAGAGAATATACAGTAGTGGCCAACGGAGAATATACAGTAGTGGCCAACAGAGAATGATACAGTAGTGGCCAACGGAGAATGTACAGTAGTGGCCAACAGAGAATATACAGTAGTGGCCAACAGAGAATATACAGTAGTGGCCAACAGAGAATATACAGTAGTGGCCAACGGAGAATGTACAGTAGTGGCCAACAGAGAATATACAGTAGTGGCCAACAGAGAATATACAGTAGTGGCCAACAGAGAATATACTGTAGTGGCCAACAGAGAATATACAGTAGTGGCCAACGGAGAATATACAGTAGTGGCCAACAGAGAATATACAGTAGTGGCCAACGGAGAATATACAGTAGTGGCCAACGGAGAATATACAGTAGTGGCCAACAGAGAATATACAGTAGTGGCCAACGGAGAATATACAGTAGTGGCCAACGGAGAATATACAGTAGTGGCCAACAGAGAATATACAGTAGTGGCCAACGGAGAATATACAGTAGTGGCCAACAGAGAATATACAGTAGTGGCCAACGGAGAATATACAGTAGTGGCCAACAGAGAATATACAGTAGTGGCCAACGGAGAATGTACAGTAGTGGCCAACGGAGAATGTACAGTAGTGGCCAACGGAGAATATACAGTAGTGGCCAACAGAGAATATACAGTAGTGGCCAACAGAGAATATACAGTAGTGGCCAACAGAGAATATACAGTAGTGGCCAACAGAGAATATACAGTAGTGGCCAACAGAGAATATACAGTAGTGGCCAACAGAGAATATACAGTAGTGGCCAACAGAGAATATACAGTAGTGGCCAACGGAGAATATACAGTAGTGGCCAACGGAGAATGTACAGTAGTGGCCAACGGAGAATGTACAGTAGTGGCCAACGGAGAATATACAGTAGTGGCCAACGGAGAATATACAGTAGTGGCCAACAGAGAATATACAGTAGTGGCCAACAGAGAATATACAGTAGTGGCCAACAGAGAATATACAGTAGTGGCCAACAGAGAATATACAGTAGTGGCCAACAGAGAATATACAGTAGTGGCCAACGGAGAATGTACAGTAGTGGCCAACGGAGAATGTACAGTAGTGGCCAACAGAGAATGTACAGTAGTGGCCAACGGAGAATGTACAGTAGTGGCCAACGGAGAATGTACAGTAGTGGCCAACGGAGAATGTACAGTAGTGGCCAACGGAGAATATACAGTAGTGGCCAACGGAGAATATACAGTAGTGGCCAACAGAGAATATACAGTAGTGGCCAACAGAGAATATACAGTAGTGGCCAACAGAGAATATACAGTAGTGGCCAACAGAGAATATACAGTAGTGGCCAACGGAGAATATACAGTAGTGGCCAACGGAGAATATACAGTAGTGGCCAACGGAGAATGTACAGTAGTGGCCAACAGAGAATGTACAGTAGTGGCCAACAGAGAATGTACAGTAGTGGCCAACAGAGAATGTACAGTAGTGGCCAACAGAGAATGTACAGTAGTGGCCAACAGAGAATGTACAGTAGTGGCCAACAGAGAATGTACAGTAGTGGCCAACGGAGAATGTACAGTAGTGGCCAACAGAGAATGTACAGTAGTGGCCAACAGATCCACAGACAGAAAAGAACAGGACCTCGAGTGTGACGAGCTAATAATCTAGAGAACCGTTCTCCTCTGTAGAGATGCTCTCTGTGCGATGGAGAGATCAGGGGTGTTGAAGGCTCTTCAGGAAACATTGATGCTAATAAATAATGTTTTTTTATCCATTTCTGTTCAGTTATGGATCTTGTCTACTTTGGGAATCATGTTCTCGGACAGCACACCTGTATCACGCCTGATAAATATATGAACTAGTGAACTCGTGAAATATCTATATTTCTGATCTTTGGCCCTCGAATCTCTGTGTGTGTTCTCTGAAACCATTTGCTCTAACTTGTGTGTTCCTCTTTGTGTTTGTCAATTAGAATCAATTTGTAAATTCAGCTGTCAGTGGCATTCTGCCACACACACACACACACATACACTCACACACACACACACACACACACACACACACACACACACACACACACACACACACACACACACACACACACACACACACACACACACACAGACTGTCTGTCAGGCTGCTGTTATTCTAAGGCGTCGTGTCTTTGTTCAGTGTGTGAGGCAGTTGTCGTCTGTGTGTGTCTGTGTGTGTGTGTCGGTGTTTAGTGCTGTTTCTGACACTTTTCTCTCTGATTTCTCTGGTTCAGTTTGGTTTATTGCCTAGTTAAAATGCTTTGCATTGCTCAAACATTAGGCCTCTGCTGCTGGTCGGTCATTTCTGGCTGAAAATGTTGTTTAGATTTTTTTGTTGTTGAAATTTTTACTTCATGGGAATGGTACGAATCTTGGTAAAGTATTTGGCACTTGCTGTGTGAACACACACACGACCACACACACACACAAACATGTACATGATTCGGAAAGGTTAAATAGTCCTGGAAAATATATATATTTTTTGAATGGAGACGAGTTTCCTCTAGTGGAAGCGTTTGGTACTGCAGCCGAACACACTCTCACTGAAAGCTCGTTTACTGAGATATCAGCCTCACATTTGGAGCACGAGTTTAGATTTAGATTTTCTCACAGTTTTAGAGTAAAACGTGTTTGGGAAAATATATATTTCATATAAAAAAATATATTTTTTGTGCATTTTTCATAATAATAAATGTTTTTACACTTATTTTTTTTTTTTTTACTTCAGCAATAATCTGACCAAGTGTCGTCTTTAAAGTCCGCGTGAACCGGAAGTTGCAAACGACTTTTCTCCAGTGCTGTGACGTATTTCGCAGTGAAACGGAATATTGAACAGAGGGCAGGGTTTTACTCCAGCGTTCCTCCTCTCCATCTCTCGCTCATAGCAGACTAACGGTTTGAGGGGAGTGGTTAAGCGTTTCCCAAACCAAGCCGTCAAACATACGTCATCAGCCATTCGGAAGTAACTTTTCAGACTTTGATTAAAGATTATGACGGCAAACAATTTTTTTCTGTGTATTCACTTGCACGGATTAATTTTTCACCACAAGACTAGTAATATGCGCTAACAAAGTAAATCGGGTCAATTTTGATTTCAGTTGGACTTTAAAAAGAAACCAAACTTCAGTCTGTGATCCAAAGATTATCATCATTTCATTTTCCGGTCTCAAAAACTCAAAAAGCATAAATATAATTTAGTGCCATAAAATCACCTAAAAATACAAAATATTAAATAAACACATTATCGAACTAAAAGAGTACATTCATTTCATAGAAATATTTTTTATGATGCATTAAATTGATCAAAAGTGACAGTAAAAACATTTATAATGTTGCAAAAGATTCCTTTTCAAACACATGCTGTTCTTTTGAACTTTCTATTCATCAAAGAATCCTGAAAAATCACAGTTTCCACAAAAATATTAACCGGCTATGAATAATCATAATAAAAAAATGTTTCTTGAGCCTCAAATCATCATATTAGTGTGATTTCTGAAGGATCATGTGACACTGAAGACTGGAGTAATGATGCTGAACATCAGCTTTGATCACAGGAATAAATTACACTTTACTGTATATTCACATAGAAAACAGATGATTTACATTGGAATAATATTTCAGTTTTTTTGTGTGTATTTTTGATCAGCCTGGGTGAGCATAAACATCTGACCATCATATTTTAACCCCAAAAATGAAAGGAAAGTGATATTAATATATTACACATGCAGTGTCTCGTATGACGTAATAAGCAACTCTTCCCTGTTTACACTGTTATCAGGGAACGTAAGAATGTTATCAGAACAGAGCGAGCGATGAAGGGCAATCGGTACATGCACCAGTTCAGCTGTCGGGTCAAAGGTCACTCTGTTTCAGAGCGTATTTATCCCTGAAACTTTGTGTTTTATGAAAGAGAAGTGTCTGTGACCGCGATCTTGCGTTTCTTTTAGAGAGTCACACCTCTGTAGCCACTGACTCACGGGAGAGAAGATAGGTGTGTGTGTGTGTGTGTGTGTGTGTTTTTGTTTTGCAGCGGTCGTGGGTTCAGTATCTGTGTGTGTTATTGTCTCACAGGTCAGACTTCCCTCTGTTCTTTGAGTTGCATTAATGATTACAGGTTTTGCTCCTTTGACTTCCTGTGTAATTAGGTTGCGGCTAAATCGCCACCAACCACGCTCGTGTGTGTGTGTGTGTGTGTGCAGGAGTGGCGTCACTGTGATGTTCAGGTGAGGTGTGACTCAGGTAAAGATGTTTGTTAAACACAGGGAGAGTGTGTGTGTGTGTGTGTGTGTGTGTGTGTGTGTGTGTGTGTGTGTGTGTGTGACTCAGGTAAGTGTGTGTTAAACACAGGGCAGATTCAGTGGCCAGTCTCTCCGTCTCCATGTGTTTGTCAAGGGCCGTTCGCCAACAGTGCAATCAACACTTACACTGGTGTTCTCTTTAACCACAGGTCTCTTTCTCTCTCTCTCTCTCTGTCCGCAGCGCTGGGTGTGTGTTTGACGTTCTCCTCATGTGCTGTTATTGAGTTTGTCAGGTTAATTGAGTTTTAAAGGGACAGTGACAGAAACATCCGCGTGTGATCTGGAGTGCCGGCGTAATTACAGGTCTGATGTCGACAAATTATGGGGATCGTAGTCGCTCTCTCTGACACACACACACAAACACACAAACACACACACACACACACACACACACACACATAGTCACGAATGCATACAAACATGTATTTTTACTTATACTTAATCATGATAGCTCTGGGAATCAAAGTGCTCATAGTTTGCTTTGAGCAAATAGGAACTAACCCTGGGAAAAGAGTCCACTTTACTATACTAGTGTTTACTTTACTATACTAGTGCTTACTTTACTATACTAGTGTTTACTTTACTATACTAGTGCTTACTTTACTATACGAGTGCTTACTTTACTATACTAGTGTTCACTTTACTATACTAGTGCTTACTTTACTATACTAGTGTTCATTTTACTATACTAGTGTTCACTTTACTATACTAGTGTTCACTTAACTATACTAGTGCTTACTTTACTATACTAGTGCTTACTTTACTATACTAGTGTTCACTTTACTATACTAGTGTTCCCTTTACTATACTAGTGCTTACTTTACTATACTAGTGTTCACTTTACTATACAAGTGTTCACTTTACTATACTAGTGCTTACTTTACCATACTAGTGCTTACTTTACTATACTAGTGTTCACTTTACTATACAAGTGTTCACTTTACTATACTAGTGCTTACTTTACCATACTAGTGCTTACTTTACTATACTAGTGTTCACTTTACTATACTAGTGCTTACTTTACTATACTAGTGTTCACTTTACTATACTAGTGTTCCCTTTACTATACTAGTGCATACTTTACTATACTAGTGTTCACTTTACTATACTAGTGCTTACTTTACTATACTAGTGTTCACTTTACTATACTAGTGTTCACTTTACTATACTAGTGCTTACTTTACCATTCTAGTGCTTACTTTACTATACTTGTGTTCACTTTACTATACAAGTGTTCACTTTACTATACTAGTGCTTACTTTACCATACTAGTGCTTACTTTACTATACTAGTGTTCACTTTACTATACTAGTGCTTACTTTACTATACTAGTGTTCACTTTACTATACTAGTGCTTACTTTACCATTCTAGTGCTTACTTTACTATACTTGTGTTCACTTTACTATACAAGTGTTCACTTTACTATACTAGTGCTTACTTTACCATACTAGTGCTTACTTTACTATACTAGTGTTCACTTTACTATACTAGTGCTTACTTTACTATACTAGTGTTCACTTTACTATACTAGTGCTTATTTTACTATACTAGTGTTCACTTTACTATACTAGTGCTTACTTTACTATACTAGTGTTCACTTTACTATACTAGTGTTCCCTTTACTATACTAGTGCTTACTTTACTATACTAGTGTTCACTTTACTATACTAGTGCTTACTTTACTATATTAGTGTTCACTTTACTATACTAGTGTTCACTTTACTATACTAGTGTTCCCTTTACTATACTAGTGCTTACTTTACTATACTAGTGTTCAGTGTTGGGTGTAACGCGTTACTAAGTAACGCGTTACTGTAATAATATTACTTTTTTCAGTAACTGGTAGTGTAAGGCATTACTCGTCTGAAAATAGTAATATTATTACAGTTTTCCCGAGCTAGTTACTTGCGTTACATTTGCCAGTAGCACCTTCATCACACACATGGCACACAACACAGAGAACAGAAGGGAAGGGGAGGAGGGCGTGAATGGAACAGTGATTGGTCTGGGTTTGGCACGAGGTATCATTTACCATCACCGATTGGTCGACCTGCGGCAGTTAAGGCCAATCAGGGATGACTTTCCTAATGAATATTCATGAGTCTTCCCCTACCATCCTGGGAAAAAAAATATAGCGCCCCGGACGGCCGCGCGCAGCCGTTCACTCTCAACCGCCTTCAAACAACACGAGCGCTGTTTTGCTCTCTCTCCCTCGCGCATATAGTAAAAGGTCGGAAGACCGGTTGTGTTTTATAGACAATTTTGCATATAAATGACTATTTATAGGGCTTGAATTACAACCTGAAACTGCGCATGCGCGGGTAAAACTGCTGTGGTGAAACTGTGGCTCTGCGGCTCTGCAGACAGATATTATTGGGGCAGATGGGGAAAAATGGAAGCGTCAACAACGGCAAGTACAAGTACAGTTGTTTGTAGTTATTTGTGCTAGACAGTGCCAATCTGTTGTTGGCGTAATAAAGACCCTAAAGAACACTCCTCCTTTGTATGTTCTCCCTCCATCTGATGCATCTCAGGCAATTATAGAGTAATTAAGAAAAAAAATGTAACTAGTAATATAACTAGTAATATAACTAGTTACTTTCTCCAGGGAGTAATAAAGTAAAGTAAGGCATTACTATTTTTGAGAGTAATATGTAATATGTAATATATTACTTTTTTGAGTAACTAGCCCCAACTTTACTATACTAGTGCTTACTTTACTATACTAGTGTTCCCTTTACTATACTAGTGCTTACTTTACTATACTAGTGTTCACTTTACTATACTAGTGCTTAATTTACTATACTAGTGTTCACTTTACTATACTAGTGTTCACTTTACTATACTAGTGCTTACTTTACTATACTAGTGCTTACTTTACTATACTAGTGCTTACTTTAATATACTAGTGTTCACTTTACTATACTAGTGTTCACTTTACTATACTAGTGCTTGTTTACTATACTAGTGCCTACTTTACTATACTAGTGCTTACTTTACCATACTAGTGCTTACTTTACTGTACTAGTGCTTACTTTACTATACTAGTGTTTATTTTACTATACTAGTGTTCACTTTACTATACTAGTGCTTACTTTACTATACTAGTGTTCACTTTACTATACTAGTGCTTATTTTTACTTTACTATACTAGTGTTTATTTTACTATACTAGTGCTTATGTTTACTTTACTATACTAGTGTTTATTTTACTATACTAGTGCTTACTTTACTATACAAGTGTTCACTTTACTATACTAGTGCTTACTTTACTATACTAGTGCTTACTTTACTATACTAGTGTTCACTTTACTATACTAGTGTTCACTTTACTATACTAGTGCTTACTTTACTATACTAGTGTTCACTTTACTATACTAGTGTTCACTTTACTATACAAGTGTTCACTTTACTATACTAGTGCTTACTTTACCATACTAGTGCTTACTTTACTATACTAGAGTTCACTTTACTATACTAGTCTTTACTATACTAGTGTTCACTTTACTATACTAGTGCTTACTTTACTATACTAGTGTTCACTTTACTATACTAGTGTTCACTTTACTATACTAGTGCTTGTTCACTATATTAGTGTTCACTTTACTATACTAGTGCCTACTTTACTATACTAGTGCTTACTTTACCATACTAGTGCTTACTTTACTATACTAGTGCTTACTTTACTATACCAGTGTTTACTTTACTATACTAGTGTTCACTTTACTATACTAGTGCTTACTTTACCATACTAGTGCTTACTTTACTATACTAGTGCTTACTTTACTATACTAGTGCTTACTTTACCATACTAGTGCTTACTTTGCCATACTAGTGCTTACTATACTATACTAGTGTTTACTTTACTATACTAGTGCTTACTTTACTATACTAGTGCTTATTAAAGAAACCATGGTAACACTTTACAAGTGCATTAGTTAACATTAGTTAACTACCTTAGTTAACATGAACTAAGAATGAACAATACTTCTACAGCATTTATTAATCTTAATATGAATTTCAACATTTACTAATACTTTATTACAATCGTGTTAACATTAGTTAATGCACTGTGAACTAACATGAACACACAATGAACAGCTGTATTTTTATTAACTAACATTAATATTGTAACAGATGTATTGCTCATTGTTAGTTCATGTTAGTTAATCTAACTAATGTTAACTAATGAACCTTATTGTGAAGCGTTACTGAAAACTGAATTGCATGTTGATAGCGATGAAAAGAAACTGTATTAGGTTAAAGTTTATATTAAATGCAGTTAGCTGAGTTTGTTGTGCTTTTTGACCCACATAAGAACATCTTTATAATTATTTCTATTGTCTTTGAAATATAGTTAAAGTTCCTGCTGAATGTACTGATATGCATAAACTAAAATATAGACCATGTAAAATGTACGCCATGTATTTAAATATATTTGTAACTAATTACGCATTTTAATGATGAAGTTGGAACTTAAAATGATCTTTACCTCTAGTGTGTTCGTCAACATATCAAAATAAGTGCCGTTCTTTAAAGCACAGCAAAATATTAATAAATCGTAATGATACTTAGAGGTTAAACTTTTAATCTGACATTAGTTCACTTCTAAAAGTGTTCTTGCTCTCTTTAAGTACAACTGTGTGTGACTGCAAGAACAGTTTTTGGAAAACTTAGTTTTAAGATTTCCAGTACACAGTGTATCCCAGACACACACACACACACACACACACACACACACACACACACACACACACACACACACACACACACACACACACACACACACACACACACTGTCGGCCCAGATCTGATACACATGGATCCTACGAAAACTACATTCATTTTTTTTTTTTTTTTTTTGTTATGTGTTTATGAATAATAATAAAAATAAATGATTATCTCTCTTGTGTAACACACACCACTGGACCTCAGTCAGGGCAAACGCTCTACTGAAAATGCAGAACTTGCAGAGCCACAACTGATCACGAGTTATTTGTATCTTTGCACACTACCAGTCACAGAAAACATAACACTGAGAAGTCATGCGGTCGAGTTTGCTTTAGTCTGAAAGTCTTTATTTATTATAAATTATATTATATTTATTTCTTTATTTCAACGGTCCACTTTAGACATTCTAATAACTTTCACAAATTTGCTGCATGTGAACTAACTCTCATTAGAGTATTAGTAGAAAGTCAGTGTTAGGGGTCAGGTTAGGAGAATAAGTTGACATGTACAGTCAAAGCTAAATGTATTCAGACACCTTCAGCATTTCTCACATTATCACAGTTTATTCGCTATAGTTTAGAGAATGGTAATAAAATATGAGCAGAACTCAGTTGATATTTGACTGGTTTTGTCCGTCCTTCTGTTAGACTGTCTCACACATGAATTATGTTGAATATCTGTCAGCTGTTAAATTTAACTACACAATTAGATAATACCAGTTTAGCTCAACCAATCACCAAGCAATGCTTCATTGTGTTCAGTCTGTGTGTAAAAAGAGCATTAGCAATTAAAGAAAACACACTTCAGCAAAACATGATCAGCTCAAAGTGTCCCAATCACTTCTGGCCCCAGATGTGTATAAATGTCACTGGTAGTCACTGTATGAAGAATATTTGGGTATAATATCTCACAGTTTACTTTATTTTGCTCTCCTCACTTACAGAAATGAACTATAGTGTCCTGCACACACTAGGAGAAACATATCAGAGATGATATCTGGTGTCTGAATAATGTTTGGTTTGACTGTAGTTGCAAAATTACTTATAGAGGAACATCGAAAAAAGTGTGATCATTTCCTGTTAGACAGCAACACAGATCCGGCCCACATCTGGAACACCTGCACTGTAAAAGAAGAAGAAGAATAAAGTTGCCGCCTTAAACTTTTAAGTACAATCAACTTGCCTATATAAGTAATTTCAACTTTAATTACATTAAACTGATTTAAAAATGAGTTCAATCTTTTATAATTTATATAAAAAAGTTGCAATTTGCTTAGCTTATTTTGATGAGTTAAAATAATCTATGAACATATGTTGTCATAACTTATTAATCATATAATGTTTTACAGTGTGGATTCCCCACGACTCCATGTTACCGTCTGGGATATCCGTGTACACACACGTTTCATAATGTTGAATGACATATGGCATGGCATAACTGAACATTATTTCACTCCCATATTGGAATTTTCGGGACACACTCTCTCTAGGGTTTCCTCCAATACGAGACTCATCCCATATAATCGAGGTTTTGAAACATTCACTGGGTGAGCTCGAGCTAAAAGCATTTGTTCTCAGCAAACTGGTGTTTAGTTGCGTACATGTTCATCAGAAGTTTGCAGAACCGTCCTCTGGTTTGAGACTCGTTCTTCAGGACTGTTCAGATCCCATTTATTGTGGCTTTGAGAAGGAAATATATTGCTACAAGACGTGGAAGTTCAGAGGAAGGACAACGAAAGAAGTGGGCAACCAAAATGTGTGTGTGTGTGTGTGTGTGTGTTTGTGTGTGTGTGTATCAGTGAACTCTCTTCCTGCCAGTGGCCGCTGGATGCTGATGATTGTGTGTGACCCGTCGGGTCATTAGGAGGTGGATGGAGGGGTAAATCAACATCGCCATACAGCACTTAGAGTGACCACACACACACACACACACACACACACACACACACACACACACACACGACAGCATCCGCAGCTGATGGATGGCATCTATCTGTCTCTATATGCTGACATGAGAGTTCCTCTGCATGCCCTCTAAATATTTACTACACGAGCTCCAATCAAAGGACAATCACACAAGAGCTCCATTGTAGAGGAGAGAGAGAGAGAGAGAGAGAGAGAGAGAGGGAGAGAGAGAGAGAGAGAGGGAGAGTGAGAGAGAGAAAGAGAGAGGGAGAGAGAGAGATAGAGCGAGAGAGAGAAAGAGAGGGAGAGAGAGGGAGAGAGAGAGAGGGGGAGAGGGAGAGAGAGAGATAGGGAGAGAGAGAGATAGGGAGAGGGAGAGAGAGAGATAGGGAGGTAGAGAGAGAGAGAGAGTCTGGGCGACCAACGATAGGTCAGTGATATCATACTAATTGCCTACACGTCACTTAGTTCCTCCTGATTCTCCTTTACAACCCTCAAAAACGTTTGGCAAAGTTAAACACATATATTAGGGAATAACTTCAATGCTGAATGATTAAATGTTATATAAGAAAGAAGTGTGTGTGACAGTCGTGTCCTCCGACACTGAGCGTTCGGCGGGACCGAGCTTTCGCTAATGCATTCGGACGGAGGTTTACCAGAGGAATGTCTGTGTGTTTCTGTGTGTCTCTGTTACGATAACACATTTACAGATGCCATTGTATTTGGTAAAATTAGTTTGTTTTATATTACAGGGCTGTTGATTGCTTGATTCGGATTGGTTGACGAACATTGTAAGGTGTGCGATTATCCTCCGGTGATCAGCAGCACAGCTGAAGTAGTTCCGGCAGGTTTCCACCGCATCACATGTCCATATCCCTTCACCAAACGATCTCAGTTACTTCAAAGCTCCAACACCAGCGGAAGAACCAGAACACACACAGACAAAAAAATTTGCGATTTTTTCTAAATGTCGACAAAAAGCTATTGCGAAATGATGGCGTTTCCATTAACCGATGTTATGCGACTAAAACTTAATTTTTTCCTCTCGCGATAAGTAAAGTCATTCCAAAAACCATGGCAACAGACGCTGGTAGGCTTATGTATATCCCAGCCACTGCACTAGCCATTATTATTAATGGAAGGAGACGTATGTGTGTTTTCAAGCATTAATGGTGAGGAATGACCCTTATTATACTGTGAGCGGCACATATGAGGAGTTTCTGGGTGTTTCTCCCTCAGATCTGCTCCGAGGTCTTGATTGTGGCATTTATTTGAGGTTTAGAATCCATTATTGCTGTAATTATTTTGCCTTATATGAGTTTAATAAAGAACTCTGTCTCGTATTCTGTGCAAACACACCGCGTCATCTACGTCAGCTGATCTGTAAATCTTTCCATTGCAGTTTTGCGAAATATTTCTTTTTTGAATTGCCTGAAAAAAACCCTCATGCAAGCGGAAAAACTTTTTGCGATAAATGGAAGTTTTTGCGAAATTGACGTGTTTCCATTGGGCGTATGTTCAATTCGCAATTTCAATTTGCACAATTTGAAGGGTAATGGAAACGGGGCTAGTGATAACCCACACACGCTGAATCAGTCCATCAGTCTCTAATAACTGCATTAATCTGCATATCAACGGCTCAAGGCTCTTAGGGGCCGTTTACTCAATACCATTTTCAACTAAAAACGTAAAACTTTTAATGCGTTTTGGCCGTTCGTTTACTTGACAACAGTGTTTTGGTCGTTCGTTTACTTGACAACGGTGTTTTGGTTGTTCGTTTACTTGACAACAGTGTTTTGGCCGCTTGTTTACTTGACAACGGTGTTTTGGTCGTTCGTTTACTTGACAACGTTGTTTTGGTCGTTCGTTTACTTGACAACGTTGTTTTGGTCGTTCGTTTACTTGACAACGGTGTTTTGGTTGTTCGTTTACTTGACAACAGTGTTTTGGCCGCTTGTTTACTTGACAACGGTGTTTTGGTCGTTCGTTTACTTGACTACGGTGTTTTGGCCGCTCGTTTACTTGACAACGGTGTTTTGGCCGCTCGTTTACTTGACAACGGTGTTTTGGCCGCTCGTTTACTTGACAACGGTGTTTTGGCCGTTCGTTTACTTGACAACGGTGTTTTGGCCGCTCGTTTACTTGACCACGGCGTTTTGGCCGTTCGTTTACTTGACAACGGCGTTTTGGTCGTTCGTTTACTTGACAACGCTTTTTGGCCGTTCGTTTACTTGACAACGGTGTTTTGGCCGCTCGTTTACTTGACAACGGTGTTTTGGCCGTTCGTTTACTTGACAACGGCGTTTTGGCCGCTCGTTTACTTGACAACGGCGTTTTGGCCGCTCGTTTACTTGACAACGGCGTTTTGGCCGCTCGTTTACTTGACAACGGCGTTTTGGCCGCTCGTTTACTTGACAACGGCGTTTTGGTCGCTCGTTTACTTGACAACGGCGTTTTGGCCGTTCGTTTACTTGACAACGGCGTTTTGGCCGCTCGTTTACTTGACAACGGCGTTTTGGCCGTTCGTTTACTTGACAACGGCGTTTTGGCCGCTCGTTTACTTGACAACGGCGTTTTGGTCGTTCGTTTACTTGACAACGGCGTTTTGGCCGTTCGTTTACTTGACAACGGTGTTTTGGCTGTTCGTTTACTTGACAACGGTGCTTTGGGCGCCTGAAATGCAAACTTTTGAAAATGGAATCCGCGTAAACAACAAAAGTCTCTGAAGACGATGAGGTCTTGCACATGTGTATTACGTGTTCAGTCTGTAGTGTTTCATCGCCATCTACTGGCCTGGCAGCAGAAGACAGCGCTTTTAATCGTTTTCGCGGATCCGTGTGAACGGGGATCGTTCTGGCAGTGGTGTCGTCTGAATGAGGAAAAACTTCTGTGTTTTAAGCACATCGTTGTCGTGTAAACATACTCTCAAATTACAAACATACACGCACACACACACACACACACACACACACACACACTCAGATACACACACAAACAGATACACACACACTCACGCACACACACACACACACACACACAGATACACACACAAATAGATACACACACACACACTCACGCACACACACACACACACACACACACACACACAGATACACACACAAACAGATACACACACATTCGCACACACACACACACTCAGATACACACACTCGTGCACACACAAACAAAAACACACACACACACACACACACACACACACACACACACAGACTCACACACACGCTCAGATACACACACGCTCAGATACACACTCACGCACAGACACACTCAGATACACACACTCAGAAACACACACACACACACACACACACACACACACACACACACACACACACACACACACACACACACACACACACACACACACACACACACACACACCTGTCATAACCATTGCTCATTCCTTCTCTCACACTAACACACAGTTCTGATGTAAAACACTCATCATGTGTGTGTGTCATCTCACGGTGATTAATGTAATCTACACCGGAGAGTCACACTGAACATGTGACATGTATCATTACACAGTCTGCATGATGAACACATATCTGGCACGCAACACACACCGCCACAACTGCACGACGTCTCTCATTCAAACACAAGCTATAATATATTATATAATATTATAGTACATATGTGTGTGTGTGTGTGTGTGTGTGTGTGTGTGTGTGTGTGTGTGTGTGTGACATAGTTGCTCAAACTAAATTGTCCATTGAGACGGAATACGCAGAAAACCATAAGCCGTACGGTGTGTTGATTCATATCTGAGCTTCAGTAACCCGGCCGTGACCCGGAACAGTGTTACTATAGTTGTGTTATCGAATGCGCTCGTGTTCATACAAGCGTGTTTAATGACCCTAAAAGTTCGCTTGAAACCATCGAAACACGTGAAGATACAAAATATTTTAAATATGAAGAACGAAACACTGAACTGAGTTAAGGTATTAATCTGGCAATAAAACACAAGCTACAGCTGCAGTTTCTTTTACTATGAGGAAAACTGAATATTAAAACTAAATCTGACAGGTAAACACTGACTACAACAGTTATTAATATTCTGCCGGGTCTCTTGCTTGTGTTCATCATTTCTGTGTTTGACAGTCTGGGCAAAAATGATGTCGCACAATTTGTCAAGTTTCATTGCGTTTTTATCAGAAATACAACAATCGACTCCACGCTCAACTATGCAATATGACTACAAAATCTTGAACTGATTTGTAATAATATTTGAATAAAGTGTGAAGATGGCAGTAATCCCGTGACCTCTGACCTCTACTGTACACACTGCACACCAGCACACTCACCTCCACAGAGCCACAACACTTCTGTTTTCAGCTCATATATTTGAGTTATTATAATGAATGCCGTTATTCTTAATTGTTATTAATAACAGCTTCCCTAAAAATAATAAATATTAGCCTTTGATTTGTTTTGTGAATCCACTGCAAACACACACTCTCACACAGGCGTGCGGACACTGGAGATCTGTGGCAGAGATCCAAACTAAACATTTCCTTACATTCACACACTCATTCACAGGGTGTGTGTGTCAGTGTGTGTGTGTGCATGTGTGTCTGTGTGTGTGTGTGTGTGTGTGTGTGTGTGTGTGTGTCTGTATGTGTCTGTATGTATGACTGTGTGTGTGTGTGTGTGTGTGCGTGTCTGTATGTATGTATGTGTGTGTGTGTGTCTGTCTGTGTATGTATGTATGAGTGTGTGTGTGTGTTTGTGTGTGTGTTTGTGTGTGTGTGTGTGTGTGTGTGTGTGTGTGTGTGTGTGTGTGTGTGTGTTTTTGTGTGTGTGTGTGTGTGTGTGTGTGTGTGTGTGTGTGTTTGTGTGTGTGTGTGTGTGTGTGTGTGTGTGTGTTTGTGTTTGTGTGTGTGTGTGTTTGTGTGTGTGTGTGTGTGTGTGTGTGTGTGTGTGTGTGTGTGTGTGTGTGTTTGTGCTCAGGTAAACGCTCTGACTCCTGAGAGTAAGTCTTGTTCTGATCAGATCTTATTAAACGGCTTGATGTTTTCTGAGCGCCGTTCGAGAGTTGATGAAGTCACTGAGAGTGAAGAGAAGACATGTGTGATTACTGACTTTGTTCATCCTACACACTTTTCTCTGTTGCTTTGATGGGGAGATGTTTGAGTGTGTGAGTGTGTGAGTGTGTGTGTGTGTGTGTAGGGGGTGTACAGGAACACTAAGTCTGCTTCGTGTAAAGATCTGAGACGTGTAGAGGAGGGGAAGTGTGTGTGTGTGTGTGTGTGTGAGTGCCGGGGGGGCAAACTCATTCAACATGGACTCTATTATCAACTCAACAGAACTGCAGCGAGTGTGTGTGTGTGTGTGTGTGTGTGTGTGTGTGTGTGTGTGTGTGTGTGTAACAGTTAATACAGTCAAACCCAATGGTCAGGCCTGATCTAAATAGTCTGTCAACATAACAATACATTTAAATTGTATCATAATGTAGAGACAGAAAACAGTGTGAGGAATTAAAGAAAGCCTTTCCTTACATTTGTGTAAGTTCAGTTTGGATTTGCAGAGGTGGAGTTGTGTGTATAGTTGTGTGTATAGTTGTGTATATTATATCTGAAACCTTTGCTCTGCCCTAATTTTCTTCTCCTCCTGTTTGCTTTCTTAATGACTTCAGCTAATCCTAATGAGGCTCAATCGGGTGGAGCTGTGTGTGTGTGTGTGTGTGTGTGTGTGTGTGAACTCTATGTATGTCTGCAGGATTAAAGCATCCCTATAATTCACAGACATTGACAGAAACCAGCAGGTAATGAATGTATATATCTATATCTGTATATGATTGATTTGAGTATTATGTCTAGTCAACAAACTAAACTGAGACTGTGCCTTCAGTCAGTGATGATATGGACACTTACTCTTTATTCTCTTTATTTGTTGCAATTAAAAATTAGTATCTATTTTGATTCATATTTCATCACTGAAGATGTTGAGTAAATATAGTCATATATTGGGTTAGGGTTTATGCCAAGAAGAGAAACTCATGTTTAAAGGGCTGATTTCCTCTTTTCTAGTGATAAATATGTTTACAAGCTGTTTAATACATAACATTTAATTTAAATAAATGAATTAAAGTATTTAGACTAAATCCATAAAATGATCCCATAATGGGAACCCATAAAAGCTTCTGTACGTGAAGCGCCTGACACACACACACACACACACACACACACACACACACACACACTGTTCTCGA
>NC_138236.1:39898711-39951211 GCF_964197995.2 Scardinius erythrophthalmus
CTCTCCTCTTCTCCTCTCTCTCGTCTTCTCTTCCTCTCCTCTCCTCTTCCTCTCCTCTCCTCTCCTCTTCTCCTCTCCTCTCCTCTTCTCCTCTCTCTCGTCTTCTCTTCCTCTCCTCTCCTCTTCCTCTCCTCTCCTCTCCTCTCCTCTCCTCTCCTCTCCTCTTCTCCTCTCTCTCGTCTTCTCTTCCTCTCCTCTCCTCTCCTCTCCTCTTCTCTTCTCTCCTCTCCTCTCCTCTCCTCTTCTCCTCTCTCTCGTCTTCTCTTCCTCTCTCCTCTCCTCTCCTCTCCTCTCCTCTCCTCTCCTCTCCTCTTCTCTCCTCTCCTCTCCTCTCCTCTCCTCTCCTCTTCTCCTCTCTCTCGTCTTCTCTTCCTCTCTCCTCTCCTCTCCTCTCCTCTTCCTCTCTGTGGTGAGGGCATGTTATGAGTCCTCAGTAAAGCTAACAGAGCTGTTGCTGATCCTCTATTGTTCAGCTGGTTTCTTTCAGGCCACATTAAACCCTTTACATAGACAGTAAAAGGTCCATTTGAATGTGTCTTCAGAGCTGCGAGTCCTCCCTGCCCCCTGGCCTCGACTCGACCAGAGAAAGAGAAGGTGTGTGTGTGTGTGTGTGTGATCAAGCCCTGGAGGCTTCAGACCTTTTATGGGCTTCAAGGCTCTTAAAGAAGCGGATCTTATTGGGGACGACGAACCCTCTTCTCTCGCAGGTCCCCGTTTCAGCTCTGCTGTTTAGAGGAGAATTAAGGCTACGGACACATTCATTTAAACTTTTTCATTTAAAAGCGCTCTCCGTCCACACTAGCGTTTCCCGACGTCTCAGTGTGGATGAGAAACTTCTGGAAAACGCCTGCAAATGCTAAATTCCCCTTTACTGCGCTTGCGTAAACTCTCACGACAGCTCACTGAGACGATACAGACGGAGAAATAAATAATAAAGTTATCACACAATTCTTCTGACAGGATCATTTTATTTAGCAGAATATCTCCTCATTCACTGATCGTCCAGGTCGCTCTCACTCACTATTATATGTTTGGTGTAAAACGCTAAAACTCTCATGTTTCACCGCAGCAAATGCGAGTGAGTTTTCTGTCATGTTTGCAGGACTGTGATGTGAAGAGTGTGTGAAGTAACATATTTTATCAACAGTGTGAAAGTGAACAGCACATTACAGGCACAATACCGCTATAAACATGAACATCTATTAGTACAATACGCGTCACATGACTAAACTTACGTCATTGTTTTTAAACACCTCAGTTTTCACAGTCCACACGACAACAGGACAAAAGAAGGACAAAACGGAGAGAAAAAGAAGAGTTTTCAAACGAAAAAGCATTAGTGTGTAAGGCCTCTGTGTGTCCCATGCTCTGTGCTTCCCTTCAGCCGGAGTCTCAGGCTTTATATCATGCAGAAGGATGAACACACATTAGTCATACTCACCCATGATTAATTAAGCCATGAATATCATATGATATAAATGATATAAACGCATGAGTGTGTTGGTGCCGGTCCTGTGAGGGTCTGTGTGTAAACAGCTGTGGGCCGGGTCGGGGGGGTTCTGGGCGCATGCAATCTTCTGGCTAGTCCTCTGCCAGGAAAGAGTGGGCTGTGTGTGATGTGGTCAACTCTCCGTTTTCACCAGACCAACTCCAAATCACATCTGGAGCACACTGCCGTTCAGCAGATCGGGGTCGGTGCCACTCACAACGCTTCTGAAAGAGCCTCTTCTGCTCAACAAAGCTGCACTTATTTGATTAAAAATACAAAAAACAGAATATTGTGAAATGTTTTCTATTCTAAAGTGTAATTTATTCCTGTGATCAAAGCTGATGTTCAGCATTATTACTTCAGTCTTCAGTGTCACATGATCCTTCAGAAATCACTCTAATATGAGGATCTGATGATCAAGAAACATTTATGATTATTATCAGTTGTGTACAATTTTCTTTCAGGATTCTTTGATGAATAGAAAGTTCAAAAGAACAGCGTTTATTTGGAATAGAATCTTTTATAAATGCTTTACTGTCACTTCTGATCAATTTAACTCATCCTTGATGAATAAAAGTATTGATTTATTTTATTTCTTTCCCTCAAAAAAATGTAATAAAAATTCTTACTGATCAAACTTTTGAACGGTAGTGTTTAATGTTACAAAAGCTTTCTATTTCAGATAAATGCTGTTCTTTTGAACTTTCTATTCATCAAAGAATCCTGAAATAAAAATATAAATAACTGTATTCAACACTGATAATAATCATAAATGTTTCTTGATCATCAAATTCTCATATTAGAGTGATTTCTGAAGGATCATGTGACACTGAAGACTGGAGTAATGATGCTGAACATCAGCTTTGATCACAGGAATAAATTACACTTTACTGTATATTCACATAGAAAACAGATGATTTACATTAGAATAATATTTCACAATATTACTGTTTGTATTTTTAATTAAATAAATACAGCCTTGGTGAGCAGAAGAGACTAATTTTAAAAACATTATAAATCATATCGATCCAAAACTTTTGACTGGTCGTGTGTATTGAGACTATTCTATGTTCTATCCAAATATATTGGTCTAAGTTAGCAAGAGCGCTCTCAGGAGTGAATAACGCACCAGAGAGGATTGTGGGAACAGTGCGGATCGTGTGTAAAAGAGGAACAGGGACGTCAGAGATCTCCCAGTAAACGGCATTCGTCACTGAGTCTCCGTCACAGGACGTCCTTCCTCCTCAGGACGAGAGCGAGGCGCTGAAACATGTTCACTTTCCTCACACACACACACACACACACACACACACACACACACACACACACACACACACACACACACACCTCTGTGTCTCGATCAGCAGAGACATGGGGCCAGCACTGGACAAAACTATTCGTTTTGGATTCATGTGTCTAGAATTTAAAGAAACAAGAAAGAAAAGGAGCAGATTTATCTTTATCACAGGATTATTTAGGATTATAATGCCCTTGTCTGTTTTTAGAGTAAAAAGGACAATGAAAATATTATGAAAGTAAATTTTAAATAAATGTCATTATTATTATTATTTTTATTTATTTGTTAATTATTTTATTTTGCTTGAATAATGTGTGTGTGGGGGGGGGGGGGGGCATTTTAAATTGTGAAAATGTCATGAAAATAAATAGTTGTTTTTTTATGGTAAAAATGCATTAAAAAGTGTTCTGTTAGGTTTAGGGTATAGGTTAGGATTAGATTATAATATTTATAACTGTCTTCATATAAAAGCAATAGGTGTGTGTGAGTGTGTGTGTAGCAGCACAGTGATTGTTAGATCGTGTCCTCTGGGGGCGGAGTCAGTGACACTGGAGTGGGAGGAGTCAGTGGGCGGGGCCAAAGTGCCTTCAACAAGTCAGACAAACATGCTCAGTTAGTCAGTCAATCTCAGGCACTCGCAGGAGAAGTCATTACCATCTGGACTAGCAGTGGGACGAGACGGAGAACTGAGCTGCACCTGTCCCACACACTCACTCACACACACACACACACACACACACTCAGGGGAGAGATCACACACAGCCTCTATGTGTGGCTGGGACCAGAGCGTCCTGGTAAGTGACATTTCTCTGAGCTTATTTCTGTGGGAAGCCAAGAATGTGCTTTACATTACAATCAACTGTTTCTGTTATTACATTAGTTCAATGTCTAGAGCTTATTTAGTTGTGCAGAGGTTGTTAATTATATGTGGTGTGATTGTTTGTTGTGAGGCATGTGAACTGTTTTATTGAGGCTTTCTAGTTAATTCTTTTTTTTTAGTTTTAGTTCTCGGCTATGAGACTAGTCATTTCTATTTATTTTAATTCATTTAAAACAATTATTATCTTCTGTATTTATTGGCTGGATGCATCTATATATATATATATATATATATATATATATATATTTGTTATATAAATAAATTTATATATATGTCATTTATTTAAACTAAATGTTTTTACATGATTTCACCTAAAAGTAGAGTTTCAGATATAGTTTTATGTGTTGTCTGTATATTTAGTACGCTTACATCTGATTTCCATGTTTGTTAATGTTGAGTTTCTCAGTTTCACTATGAGTTTTGGTCCTACAGCTGTCCTACGCGCAAGACTTTCTAACAAAAGAAAAAACAGTTTTCTGCTCTTCTCTTGTATAAAAAAATAGTACAAAATACTAGTATAATAGAAAATGCTCAACAACAACATAAAATATCCACAAATCAACTCTTTTACTTTAGAAGTTGCATTCTGTTCTGAAACATGAAATGTGACTGATTCAGGGAACTTTATAACTTAATACAAATTATAGAACATTTGTGAACATTTGTAGTTTATAGGAACGAAAAAAGTTCCCATGAATGCACAAGGTTTAAAAAACACTCTCAGAGTTTTGGTTGAGAATTTTACCTATTTTGTCTAGAGTGTTGGTTGAAGTATCGGATCGTATCACTTTTGCGTCCCAGTGGAAAAACGCTTCTCCTCTTTTGTTTCTGTTTCTCTCACACACACACACATTCTCCGGGATGGATTGATGGTTCCTCTGATTCCACATTTAGCCTCATTCAGAAGCAGACGGGACTTCCTTCCTCTGTTTTCCTCCATTTGTGACTATTTTTTCCCTCCGGGAAGAAAACAGGGAGAGGGGAAGAGGAACGAGGGATAGTTGATGGACAGAAATGAAGAGTAGGACACTAGAAGAGAGATTGTGATCAGTTCAGCTCAGGATGTCTTTTATTTACTTTAAGGAGCACTTTAGCTTCTCTGTGTTGAAAGGCGATTCGGCAACACTTTATGTATGATGCGTTATAAAAGCTTTCATATTGCATTGTCTTTTTTCATAAATAGTTGTAAGCAAAGTTAAAATGCCGTGTAATATTTGCAGATTTCTTGTTACATCTGAAATGTGTTGTTTTTCGTGTGTTTTCATAGATTACACTTTCTAAAGGTGGAAGTATTGTAATATAGTATAACTGTGGTTACAATTATTAATGAGAACATACAATGCATTATAAGGTGCATAATTAAATATATTATATATATATAAAGGCTTTAACCGCTCTTCGTGTGGAAAAATTACTAAATTATTTTTTATTTTTCAATGAAATTAATGTACTATATTTTAGTTTGATAATGTTTTGTATTTAATATTTAGTATTTTTAGGGGATTTTATGGTACTAAATTATATTTACGCAGTATTTATAATCCATTTATTCACTTTTTGAGCACAGACTTAAACTGGTAAATCTTGACCTCTTTAAAGCAACAGACTGAAGTTTGATCTCTTTTCAAAGACGACACTTGGCAGATTATTGCTGATGTGAAAGAAGTTTTAAAAAGTGAACTTAAAAAAGTCACAGAATGTTATGGTTAAATGTCCGAACAGCACCAGAGGATAAAGTAAAGTGTTACCAGAAACATCCGAGATCTAATTTAGGCAAGAGCAAAAGTTTGAATTAATTTCTTGCTATTAAAGAATATTTGTGTATCATAAATGTTTCATAGGAAAAGAGCATTGATGTAGTTCAACCTTTGCCCTTTACCTAGATAATGTTTAGCTCTCACACAGACTTCAACTCCTCTTCTTGTCCTCAGGCTGCTTCTCATCACAGCTCGGCAATGTTGACTACTGAGGGAGCGCCCTACACCGCAGACAATGAGGAGCTCAAGATGGATGTGGAGGATGCAGACATGACAAAATGGACGGAGGAAGAGTTTGAGGAGAAGTGCACGTACGTGGTGAAGGACCACACCTGGGAGGGTCCGGTGGAGAACACACGGGCCGAGGCGTCCTTGCCCAGAAACCTGGCCTTCAAACACCCGGCACACACCAAAGAGGTACGACAGCGCCAGCACACACTCGTGCTTCCTGAAATCAGGTCACAACGGAGAGAGTGTCACATTATCAAACTGCAAGAACTTTGAATGGTTGTGATTTTTTGTTTAACGGCATCTCCATAAAGCCACACCCACTGATCACACAACTGGTATTAATCTTCTTTATCTGCACTGTCAGCCCTTGTTTTGTTGAAAAAACCCTCCCTGTCTACGTCTGTGTGTGTGCTTAATAATTTCTAACTCGCATTGTCACTCGGCTAACACAAACATCCATACATCAGCGCACCGCATGACAAGCTCCTCGAGCTCCAGAGTGCAAAAGTTGAGCGGCGCGATCGTTTGCCATCTATCACAGCGGGTTTATCTGCAGGTCTGTGTCCACCACAGTCCACACACACACTACTTTCCACCTTTCCTGCGCTAATGACGGCTGACGCTGTGAATGGGATTAGGCTTCTCCTCTTTTCAAAGTGTTTGTAGATCAATAGGAACAGGGTTATGGATTTTTTCATCAATTGCTCTGTCCGTCTTATCTCTTCCTGTGAGCACGTACTTATGAGCTGATAAAGAGTTAGCGCTCTTTCTTCAAGAAACACCTGAGGATCAAACAGGAAGAGAGTGAGTGAAGTCATGTGGGAGATTAGCATGATGAGAGACGCCGTTTAATGAGTGCTTGTAATCGCTCTTTACAGGAGTTTGGGTGAGGAGTGCATAGATCCTTGAAGTATCAAACTCGTACACTGTCTAAATTATCGTGATTTTAACGGTAAAAGAAAAATGTAAAAATACTACGGTGAAAAACTGTTAATTGGTTAACGGAAAGCCAACGTACTATACGGTGAATAACTTTTTTTGGACGTGAAAAGGAACAAGTCATTGTCTAATTTACAGTGAAAAATCGTATATTGACATTCACATTTGATGTATTTTTGATGAAATAACTGTTTCTTCATAGTTTTTTCTAATCAGTTATGTACATTAGAGTTTTATGTTACATTTAATGTTGTTAAATTAATGTTTATTGCATTTTTAAATTTCATTTCATGTGTGTTATGATGGTGTTTAGTCTCTGTGTGAATGACACTGTGCAGCTTCTATATTAGTATTAACTTTCTCGGCTTGTGATGAGCTTTGGTTCATCATGTGACTCTCATCACCGCTGTGATTAGTGGGTGTCAGTGTATTACAATGGTACAAAACAGATATTAGTACTTCAATAGGTCGGTAAATTAACATATCAGATAATGAAATACGGTTATTTACTGTATATTTGTTAAGTCTGTAAAACCTAAAATGTTGCTACCGTATTTTTTACGGTAAATTTCTGGCAACCATTTTATTACCGTAAATTTAATGGATTTTTTTTTTACAGTGTATCACCATTTTGTAGTATGAACTTGGAAAGCCTGCTCCAATAGGCTTTATTAATATAACGCACCTGTGTGATTCGGTGTTGTGTAGAGAGGTTAAGCTCTGGCACTCTCGTCAGAAGTGTCCGTGCGGTTAATCAGAGGTGAAGCGGGACAAACGAGTCGTCTCTCTCAGCCTTAGGACACAACCTTGATGACCTTTCACTTCCCGTGGCTGTCGGGAGAGGTGACGGCTGAAGAGACGCATGGCTCTGTGTCTTTCAAGTGCGCACATCTGGCTGACTGTCAATTAATTACCCCTCTTTCTCTCTCTCTCACACACACACACACACACACACACACACACACACACACACACACACACACACACACACACACACACACACACACACACACACACACACTAATATAATGATGCTAGCAATGAATCAGAAAATGATTTTGGTCATCTACCTCTTTCTCAACCACCTGTTTACCTGCTATTTTTTGACCAGGTCATTGGTGTAGTAAGCAGAGATAAATAACTCAACCCCTGGGTTGTTGTGTCTGACCCATGATCTGGGCAACACAAGAAAACTACCCAAACACTGGGTTGTTACGTCTGACCCAGGAGCTGGGTAACACAAAAAATACCAAAAATACTGAAAAAAATAACCTAAAAAATTACCCCAATGGCTCAACCCAGGATTTGGGTAGAAAAAAACACCCAAGATTTTTTTTAGAGTGTAAGGTCAGCTACCTCTTTCTTAACCACTGTTTATGTATTTTTTGACCAGGTCATTGGTGTGGTGAGCAGAGAATACATCCCCAAAGGCACACGCTTCGGCCCCCTTGTGGGAGAAAGTTACACTGCAGAAAACGTCCCCAAAGATGCCAACAGGAAGTACTTCTGGCGGGTGAGTTGTTTTGTTTCAGAAGCTTTCAATAAAAGTAAAAAAAAATAAAAAATACCGGGTCACTTCCTGTTCCACTGACTGACTTCCTGCGTGACATCATGGGCTGGATGGTTACAGAAGCAGTGAGTTTGTATTGTCAGAGCGATCAGAAACTGCTGAGTAAAGATCTGCTGTTTTGGGAACTGCACTGACTGAGAGTGCAGCGATTCGTTCATCTATATTTGACTGTGCAGTGTGTGGGACCGGAAGTGCAGGATGACTCTTCAGTTCTGCTGCTGTAAATATAAACGTCTTTCTTGAGAATACGTGAGCTTGACGGATCATCCATGTCATCGCAGCATTTGATCAGTGAAAAAGTCAGCATCACAGTTGTTGTGCCACTACCAATCCCCTCACTCGTCGTCACTGAGAAACTTCAGCTCTTATTTATTTATACAGCACATCTAATAGCAACGTTTATTAATTTACCAAGTGAAGGCATGACTACACTCTCTTAGACATACACCCTCACACAACTGTATAGTGAGATCAGTATAGACGAGTTAGAGAAAAAAATGAATAAAAATAAGTTATTACTTCAATGAACAGAATACCCTTCACTAAGTTAAAAAGATAAGTTTTCAACTGAGACTGAACATCTCTATTGCTTGAGCTTGCTGGATATGAAGACTGCTCCACAACTGAAAAAGCTCGCTCAACCTTTGACTTTTTCTTAGAATAAGGGACAAAATTGGTTCGTTGATCTTAATTTCCTACCTGATAAATAAAACCCTAAAGGTCATTTGGGGACATGTTATGCATTCTTTCCTGAGTTCCTGTCAGAAAGTGCAAAGTCACCCCGCTCTAGTCTTATTTTCTGTCACTTCTATTTTGCTGCCAAATCTAAGATCCCCAAGCGGAACAACTCTGGTCTTCACCTACTGGTGACAGCATTGATATCATTCTTTCCTCAGTTACTGTCAGTCTTTCGCCATATGGTGCAAGACAGGTGATGACACAGTCACTGGTGAGAGTGTTCAAGTAGAAGAGGAAGTACAGTGTTGACGTTTCAGAGGGAAACCTTGTTCGTGACGTCTCAAAGTGTTCCTGGAACTTACAATGCTTAGTGTAGAACTCATACTGAGACAGGCGTCCCCCCTAACAAACTTCAGACGAGTCCTAGGACTGTATTAGTGCGGGGGTGTTTGCTGACTCACTGTGTGACTTTATAAGAGCAAATCCCACTCATTTGTTTCACAGACTTGAGAAACACACTGGGGGACTTGAGAACAGAACATTTTAATCGCGTCTGATCTTCGTTTTCTTCTGTATGTTTTGTAGATATACTCAAATGGAGAGTTCTGCCATTTTGTGGATGGACTGGACGAGGAGAAGAGTAACTGGATGCGTTATGTGAATCCGGCTCATTCCCAGCAGGAGCAGAATCTTGCCGCCTGCCAGAACGGGATGAGCATCTATTTCTACACCGTCAAGGCCATTCCCGCTGACCAGGAGCTTCTGGTGTGGTACTGCCCTGAGTTCGCCCGCCGCCTCAACTACCCCGCCTCTGGAGAGATTATGATGCAAAAACTCAGTAAGTTCATGCAAACAACTTCTCTTTGTTTGTCATAGCCCTGGGGTCTCATTTATAACCGCTGCGTGGCACAAAACAGGCCCTGAAAGAGGCGTACGCCACTTCACACGCATAAGTTGTGATTTATTAAAACAAACTTGACAGGAAAATTTTCGCAAACTTTGATCCATGCGTACGAACATTCTGGAGACGGAGCAGTTTAACGACACCGATGATGATCTGAGGAACTGATGAAGGAAAACCACTTTAATCTTCATTATGAGTCCTAATCATAAATACAGTGCATGTTCACAATAAAAGAATGATTAAAACTATCTAATATACACATTTAGATTAAATATGCCATTCTCATTAATGGAGTTAAGCACTTATTTCACATTTCCGAGAAGTTACAACATTTTTAATATTCAAATAAATAGAAATATTAGTAGTGTATGCACTGCTTTTGAACACTTTTCCTGCAGCATGTTGTGTTTTAATGTTTTAACTACAGCGAGGATCGCTTAGCGCATGATGATGATAGCAGAACTCATGGTCTGAGGAAATATTTTCACGCAAATAATGATCAATAATGCACAATAAGGACTATCTGTTTCCATTAAAAATATAAAGGAATTAAAAATACTATTTGGCCAGTGCGAAAAACTTTCTCTGAAATGTATTTTATACAATTTGATTTATTATTGATTATTACTGTTATTTATTCTAAAACAAGGCAAGGATCGGCTACTAAATGATTTTTAACCCTGTAATGCACATCCGTATCTCATATTTTCCTAATGTCTTGTACCGTTAAACATGCATATGCAAATGATAGGATATGCATAGTAAAACACGGCGTTTTATGGCTCATATATGGTTATTTCGGGGAGGAGACACGTGTTCACAATCTTCCTCTGACTGGGATTATAAAGGGAATCTTGCGCATGTTCTGGCGTTCGCACGTTTTTTTTTTAAGTTTTAATATTTTTTGGCGTTCACCATTTTTGTCTTTCGGGCGCACATACACTTTTAGTAAGGATCCTATGCACAGTTTTATAAATGAGACCTCTGGTTCCTCGTTATCTCAGTTTAAGTCAAGGAAAACATGCCATCCCACTTTAGAGATAGACCATTGTGCAAACACACCAGCGTCTTCTCTTTCATCTGCGTTAGGATCGGAATTCTTTGAACCACTCGATTTCTCTGCTTTCTTCCCCAACAATGTTTTCCTTCAGACTAATTACAAAGAATAGCAGTGTAATGTTCCAGCCATTGGTGTTTGAGGATGTTCTTTAAACATGAGAGTGCAGGCTAAGGTTTGTTTTGCCCAACATAATAAACCGGCAATAAAAGTCCTCAAAGCTGAAAGGACGAGACAGAATAAAAGATTGATACGGAGGACAGGGGGAGATTATAGTTAGGTGAACAGGCCAGTCAGTGTGACTCCTCTCCCCAGAGTCATGCGCATACCCCGGGGCCACTGGATGTAGCCGACCCCTTGAGCTCAACACACACACACACACACACACACACATAGACAAGCCTGTAATTACACCTACTCCCTCATACCTGCAGCCTGAAGAGGGAATAATAGCCCCTGGATCTCAAAGCTGAGCAGCAGTGAAACCTAGTGTGACTCAGCCCAAGAGAACGGGGTGATCTGACTGACACAACCTCCCACATGAAACTGATGTAGACGTTGACTTTCTATTTCACTGGCCCTGTCTGGTGTAAAACGACAGCACATTCAGCCAGCGTGTATCTTAAGTGCCTTCATTCCTACCATCCTGCCTCAGGAGGTGTGGGAGGAACTTTTGCATTTGCTTGCCACTTTAAGAGTAAGGAGAGGCTAGTAAGAGCGTGCGCAAGAGAAGAAAAAAAAAAAAAAAAACATCTCCATTGACTAGTTGAACTTCCTGGCGGCAGGGCTGTGCTGACAGATTGATATCTCTGTGATCGCCGGCTGTTTGTTTTTGGCAAGCTCTCTAGGGAGGAACAGAACTGGTGCTATCTGTGGAAGAGAGGTGGGAGGGGAGAGCTGATAACCTCTCGGTTTGTTTACACGTAGCTGCCGGGACAGAAGGATAGGGGAGAAGAGTGTACGGTACATCTTTTAAGGGATGCACACAGTCATATTCACACTTGAATTCAACACAGTTAACCCTGTGAATGTTAAGTGGACAGGAAGCAGGAAGTTATTTAATTGTTTACATCCTTTTAAAGGAGATAAGTATTCAAGACGTATGGGAAAGTAATTTTCTAATTAGCTTTCCACCTTTCATTAAATGTGGGTGTGTGGAAGAGTCCGGGTGGTTTATAATGGGTCTATTTAGCCCAAACATTCTGACTCCTCATCTGATTTTTTTTTTTATGTGAATTCTGTGCAAGCTTTTAAGTTTGAGATTGTGCAGAAATTTGGGGGCTCATGAAAGATCGTTCACTAAATAATATCCGGTCTCTTTGGACTCTACAAGGGAGAGATCTAGGCATGTAGATCCCTATTAGCAGGACGCCATCCGTCCCCCCACACCCACTCAGTGAACCCCATTAGATAGTATCAGTGCATCCATCCCACCCTGACCGGGGCGCTGTCAGGCTCACATCCTGTAGACCCTAACACCAGACAATTTGTCAAGCTGTCACACTAAGTGAACCACTGGGGTGCTTTGTTGAAATTTGGTTTAAGAAGAGCTATGTGCTCCGGGACAATGGAGCTGCTGTATCCCTCAAATTAACAATAACTGGATTGGATGGTCTTGTTTCTCAATCTCGTTGACAAGTAATATGTTTAAAACATAACACAAAGTAGGGTTGTCAAAATTGTCAAAAAATTAAAAAAAATTTGCCGCTTTGAGCTGAATCGTAAACACCTCTGATTGCCCACAATGATCAGCGCACGGAGCAAATTTTCTTTATTACCTTTAGAAAATAGTAATAAAATACGATAAGAACTCATACTCATAAAATATGACAAGTAGAGTCATCAAACCAGTTGATATTTGACTGGTTTTGTCCGTCCTTCTGTTAGACTGTCTCACACATGAATTATGTTGAATATCTGTCAGCTGTTAAATTTAATTACACAATTAGATAATACCAGTTTAGCTCAACCAATCACCAAGCAATGCTTCATTGTGTTCAGTCTGTGTGTAAAAAGAGCATTAGCAATTAAAGAAAACACACTTCAGCAAAACATGATCAGCTCAAAGTGTCTGAATCAGTTCTGGCCCCAGATTTATATAAATGTCACTGGTAGTCTCTGTATGAAGAATATTTGGGTATAATATCTCACAGTTTACTTTATTTTGCTCTCCTCACAGAAATGAACTATAGTGTCCTGCACACACTAGTAAAAAAATATAAAAAATGATATCTGGTGTCTGAATATTTTGTTGTTGGTTAGACTGTATATTTACAACATGTTTTTGAAGCGCTGATCATTGTAGCCAATCACAGACATATTCGATGAGTGCGTGAACATCATGGCCAATCAGAGTTGTTTATGGTTCCGCTCAACAGCGCTCAAAGCGTCACATTTTTTACACATTGACTTGGTACAGAAGTCAGTACTTTTAGACAACTCTAACACAAAGAGAAAATTACTGACATTGTTTTATTGTGTGTGAACAGAGCAGAGCCTGATTGAAGCCAAGCAGCAAGCGACCGAAGTCAAGCACCCGGTGAAGAGAGAGCACAGCGTTTCAGAGATCTTGAAAGACGTTCTGCAAGAACCCAGCAGACCTCTTCCCACCCGTCCCCGTTGCCCAAACACCCCAGACCGACCTCTGTACCCCAGTCCTGTCTATCCGCTCCGCCCTTCCCTAAACGAGGACTTTTTAAAGAGCGCCACAGTGTTTGGCCTCCCGACCCGCTCCCACAGACAGTGTTCAGCGACGCCCAGCCCTTCGGCACACAGCAGTCCCGAGAGAAGTCCAGAAAGCAGTCCTGCACCAGCATCCCTTGAGCCACGAGACAGTCTTCTTTCCTTCTCTCCAGCACTGTACAGTCGAGGCCTGAACCACTACCATGGCTACTCACCGGCCGGCTCAATGCCATTCTACCCGAACCCGCACTACTCACGCTACCTCATGCCCCACTACCCTGTCAGTAGTCTGAGTGGGCCACCTACCCTAGGGGGAATGTTTCCACACATGTACCCGTTTTACAGCAGCCTGATCCCCCCTCATGTACCCTTCCCACCTGGGATGCTTCCATCCGAGGGCGGTCGACAATTCCTGCTTCCCCCTGACTCTCCGGCTCCCAGGGATCTCCTTCTCCCAGCGGCCACCAGTGCCTTTTCCGCAGCCACTTCTCTGAAAGACAAACCCATCATCCACGGGCACGGGCACCACTACGCTCCTGCCGGCGGGTCTCCAACAGCCGGCTCGGGAGCCTCTACGGGACGCGTTCCTACCAAGCCTACCTCAGCCATTCTGAGCACCAGCCGCACAGAGGACGAGGCCATCAATCTCAGCAAGATGAAGCGAGGCTCCGCAGGCTACAAAAGTCTCGATTATCCACTTAAGAAGCAGAACGGGAAGATCAAGTACGAGTGCAATGTTTGCACCAAGACTTTCGGTCAACTTTCCAATCTCAAGGTAAGCAAGAGAACTGTCTCTCTGTGTGCTATATTTGAAATACTCCTCGTAGTGCCTGTAGGGTTGTGTATCGTTTGAATTTTAACGATTCTTAACGATTCCTGATTTCGATTCCATTAAGGTATAAAAAAAAAACTTAGATATCATTCACATATAGTCTTATTGCAAAACATTTAATTTCAGCTGAAGATCATGAACAAAAATCAACAGGCTAAAGAACACTTTGCCTGTAGTTTAAAAATACCATAGAAAAACAACTAGCCTAACTAATATAAATTTCAAGCATTATTAAAGACAAGTAAACACTCAAAAAGAACAAATAGAAGAAAACATTTTTTTTTGCAATCGCAACAATAGATACAACTGAACAAAGATTTACGCTTGAAATTAACAGTAATTTAAGATTTTCAGGTATTCAGGTAGAAACTGCACTTTATAATTAAAATATACATTACAAAAATAGTAATAAAAGTTATTTGTATGCAAACAAGTATCCGATTCCTGACCTCAAGTATTTGATTCCAGAATTGGATTTCAATTTGCTTCGATTCCCAACCCTAGTGCCTATCTAACCTATCTTTATTTTCAGGTTCACCTGCGTGTCCACAGTGGTGAACGACCCTTTAAGTGTCAGACCTGCAATAAAGGTTTCACCCAGCTGGCCCACCTGCAGAAACACTTTCTGGTGCACACCGGAGAGAAACCCCACGAGTGCCAGGTAACATAAACATAATATGTAATATAATGTACAGTCAAACCAAAATTGCTTGGTAATTGGTTGAGCTAAACTGGTATTATTATCTAATTGTGTAGTTAAATTTAACAGCTGACAGATTTTCAACATAATTAATTTGTGAAAACCAGTCAAATATCAACTGATCTGATTGAGTTCTTCTCGTATTTTATTACCATTTCCTAAACTATAGCGAATAAACTGTGATAATGTGAGAAATGTTGAAGGTGTCTGAATACATTTAGCTTTGACTGAGTTCTCCACACAGATGAGAGCGAGATGCTAAAACTCTGCTTTGACCTTCACAGGTGTGTCACAAGCGTTTCAGCAGCACGAGCAACTTGAAAACACATTTGCGGCTGCATTCTGGGGAAAAGCCCTACCAGTGCAAGATCTGCCCGGCCAAGTTTACACAGTTCGTCCACCTCAAGCTGCACAAACGGCTACACACACGAGAGCGTCCACACCAGTGCCCACACTGCCACCGCAACTACATCCACCTCAACAGTCTGCGGCTCCATCTCAAAGGCTATTGCTTAGCGCTCATCCCTCCTCCCAGCTGCAGCCTCGACGAACTCAACCGCGTCAACGAGGAGATCGAACGCTTCGACATCAGCGATAACGCAGACCGGCTGGAAGAGATGGAGGGGTTTGACGTGGACGGCATGGTGGAGAAACAGATCTTTGGTTTGCTCTGGCAAGAGATGGATTTTAAGGCGTCGTATCACACGGTTAGCACTAGCGGAGACCGGCATCCGTCGACACCGTATCGTCTGAGCGAACATGGAAGCGAGGCGTCGGTCATCAAGGTTCATTGCAGCAGCCCTATTCAACTCCTACCCATCACGGTTAAAAAGGAGACAGAGGAGGCCATGGAAACCTAGCCGACGAGACGCTTTGGACCAGAATACACAATTCTTCTCAAAGAATCAGGCCTTTAAAGGGATAGTTCACCCAAAAATTAAAATTAGCCCATGATTTACTCACTCTCAAGCCATCCTAGGTGTATGTGACATTCTTCTTTCAGACGAACACAATCTGAGTTATATAAAAAATGTCCTGGCTCTATAATGGCAGTGAATGGCTGTGTATTTTTTCAAGTCCATGATAAAAGTGCATCTATCCATCATAAAAGTGCATCTTGTCATACACACCTAGGATGAGTTGAGGGAGAGTAAATCATGGGCGAATCTTCATTTTTGGGAGAACTGCTCCTTTAAGTTCAGGGACTTCAGTACTCAGGGCTAACAGACATTGATCCATCAGTGCTCCAGTATGTCCTACACAAATGATAAAGACAATCATATCTTTTTTTTATTATTATTATTATTATTTGCTCTTCTTGGTGTTTATTTTTAAGTTTGTTACTTAATCTATTTAATTTATTGTTCAACGCGTCATTCTTCACAACCAATACGATGTTTACAATGACTCATTGTAATTTACTGTTTTATATATTTCCTTCTACTGTCTTCTTCTTTGCGGATGGTAAGTGTAAATAGTGTCCCGGTTGACTGTGATTTGATGCGCGACTGCAGAGAGCGTCCCACATTCAGGTTGATTTTTTAATGTGGGCTGAAGTCAGAGGAAGGCTTTTTTTTGTTTTACTCTAGGAAGGGTTACATATCTGTGTACGTGTTTTACATACATTTATTTCTCTTAATGTTGAGCTCTACACAATATAATGAATGCAAAAAGGGCATATTATATATTAACAACTGTTACCTCAGATGTGGGAGTGTGTGTGCGTGTGTGTGCTTGTATTGAGAGCTATATGTGATGTTTGTTTTGCTAACCAAATGTCCCAGTGTGCAGTTCTGCATGTGGTCCAAAGAAACGCAGTCTGTCACACACAGGCTGTGAGATCGACACTGCTTCTTCTTCCTTATGTGTGGCACATCACTGAAACCAAAAATGAGAAAGAAATGAGAATGTGTAGAGACTAACCAAAGCGAACTCTTCAGAGATGTGCAAACGCAGTGTGAGCTGCTGCGACTGTCTGTTCTGAGGTCAGTGGTGACGACCACCTCGGCCTTCGTATGCACTGGCTCTTTGTCTTTCATCTTGTGTTTGTACTTTTCCCTTTGTTTTTAATATGATTCTGTCCAGCGATATTAGCAGGAGACACATGTGCTGTGAGGTAGTAGTAGCATCTCATAGACTCATAAAGTATGACCAAAGTCTACACCTCATCTTCAGCTTTAAATTAAAGAAAAAGACTCTTTGTTTACATACTGGTTTACGTAGCTATTTAAGTACAGCTTTGACAAAATGTAAATTATAATATAAATCTTCACTGATCTAATGCATTTTTGTGGCTTGTGTGCTCTTTCATTATATATTGGGTACAAGGTTTGATTTTATTCTCCTCTAAACCACCAAAAACTGAGCGCAGCACTTTCCTAAACATCCTCGTGAAACTGGAACATTTGGCTGATCCTTGACGCCAATTCATTCAGAGAGAAATGTGTTTTGAGCCTCGAGAGGAGATGAACAAAAAAATGTCAAATATGTCAAATGTTTTGGTTTGCGAAATCAGAGGAGCGCAAAACTTTAGTGAGAAAAGGCAAAAGCATTGAGATATATTTCTTCAATTAAAAAAAATATATTTGGCATTCTATCAGATCTGTTATTTTTAACCCTTAAAGAGTTTTTGCATCATAAGATTTGTTTTTCAGATAAAAACAAATGTGCAAAAAAATTATTTGCAATTAAATACAGCCAAAAAAAAAAAAAAAAACAGCCCAAAATAAATTCAATTCAGAAAATATGTGATGGCTCTGATTCTCAGGTACTTACAAATACAGCAAACTACCCTAACCAGTGCATTAACAACTATAGCGAGTAGCTCCGGGGTAAAAGTTAGCAACCCCACAATTACGAGAAGCTTCATGAACATTTCCCATGACTCAACAGACAAAAGAATCAGCCAATGTGTCAAATTCCACACGCACAAATCATGAGCCGTTAGTAATGCCACCACAACAGGCCTATACATCACACTACCCCTCTATAATAATGAAATGCATATGAATGCAAGACAATTAATATCTTTGCACAAAAACATCACAATGCTGTGTACAGTATTGTGACCAGCTGTGACCACAACAGGGCCTTGTGATGGATTATCTGGCGTGCCACGCAGGGTCTCCCACTATGACATCTCATTAGTCTAAAATCCTCATAACTGTACATTATAAATATGAGCTAGGTCCATTTCAAGATGTTCTTATTTTTAATGAAAATCTGTCCGAGCAACATTTACTGAAGCGACCTAAACACTTCAAGCCAAAAACACTGAAAAAACTGAACGAGTAGAAGGTATTTTGATTGTTAGACAGATGTGGTAACACACAGCTCTTCCTAATCCAGCTCTTCTGAGAACACTGACTACATCCACAGGAATCCCTTTCAGCTCTTCTAAACATGTGCATTTATAGGTCCCATGTGAGCATGTGGATTATACTTGATAATTGGCTTTCTCCGTTTCCCGCTGTGATGATGATGAGGATGATGATGTCTGAATCACTGACGCTAAAAGGGGAAAGTTGCAGACACAGTGTTTTCAGGACAGAGAATGGACAGAACAGCACATCTGAATCTACCGATTATTGTTTAACCGAGTATAAACATAAAAGTCACAGGCTCATTGGAAAAACAGGCCTCTATCTACATTTTTAAATATACACAGGCAAATTATTGATAAATAAAGTCGTAATCTCACACGGTTACAGCACAATGTTAAGAGCTCAAAACACTTTTACCACAGTATAATTTGTAAACTACTATATATAGTAGTATATAATATAGTAGTAAATATGTTTTAAGGTTTGCATCACATGACGTAGGCTACAGGTTCGGCTCACCTGATATACAGTAGTGCACACTCTCGAGGAATCAATCACACACAAGTCACAATCACAGAGATAAGAAGATGCAGGTTAACACCACATGCTTTAGCATCTCAGTTTGCTTCTGTTCACACTAGAGTCCATCATCGGAGCTAAAGACGTTTCTGACTTCATTCTCTTCTAAACCACTCGATACGGCACAATCAGTCCAGCTCAGCACTTTCTTAATGACCGCGTTATGATGATGCTCGTGGAAATGTGGCTGATGCTTCACGCGATCGCGGACAGCGAAAAGATCCCCTGTTAATAGTTAGTAATTAATATTACATATTAAAGCGGCAGACAAGCACGCGCTTAGAATAAACAGAACGATACAGTATAATTTAGTTTATAGTTTAAAGTTATCTTTATCGTTCTTGGTGTGAACGGGCCTTAAAGGCACATTAACATGATTTGTATTATACAATACACAACAAATAGTAACATGATAATAAACCGCTGGCTGACTTTTCCATTTGTTGACATGTCATCATCATTAGATTCAAATGGTAAATATCATAGGCTATATTAAGTTGGGTGTCCACCTGAGATAATAACCATATTTATAAGGAAATCATCATAATTAATATTAATAATAATATAAATGCTAGTAATGGTTAGGTTAGGTTTAGTCTAGGCGCTGCTCTATTTTCTAACGAGATAAAGCATTAACAATACCGACATTTCTGAGCGCGCGATACGTACAACAACAAATGTAGAATAACTATAATTTAGCTGAAAAGTCGCCACATTTAAAAATGTCCATAGCATAAGTAGTATAGTTGATGCACTTAATATTCAACAGTTTTATTTATTATTGAATATTATATGAGAACTGAGCTGGATGATGACATCACTGTTTTCTCCAGAGTGGCTAGCTATAATGAACTAAATTAATAACTTTTTAAATGAACTATCTCTGAACTTACTTAAGCTGCATGGAATATATTTATATATATATATATATATATACATATATATTGTATGTATATATTTCCCACATTACTAGTACAATTATGTGGGGTTGTTTCATTAATACAGTGTCTTCTTTTTTCTTGAGTTACTCTGAAAGAATGGAAGTGAAATGTGACAACATGCCCCATCACATGCACATTATAACATGACCATACAGATTCAAATTGTTATCTGATCTGTTAAAAAAATATACAAGACAAACTAATATATTTTGTCAATAAAATACAATAATTAATAATGGTATTTTTTTTGACAACAAACAGAAAAACACAACTATACAGAATAGCTCAAAACATAATAATAATGAATGATTTCTGAGCATTGACTCTTTATTCACCTTTTTCTCATGGTTTCTCAATAATTCATTAAAGTATAGAATAGGATATCATAGTTCTAATAGGGGCTCATTGTAACGCAGTGTGACAACATGCCCCGTCTGCACACCTGGGGTTTATACCCGGCGACTGTTTCTGCTGTTAGATTAGCATTAAACAACTATATCAACTGTTAAATTACAGATATAAGATTAAAATAATATCAGATTTGTCTAATTTTAAATAAACACACACACAAAAAACAGATCTTCCAAAGATTTTTGAATTGTGGGTTATTTTTTTCTCTATACGTGTTGCTATGGCAGTAAAAACTCTAGGTTTGGTCATGCTAGCATGTGTGGAAGTGTTTAAACGAGTGTGTGCAACTACAGCTGTGTTACGCTCTCTCCTACTGAGGAAACAAATGAAGGAAACAGGAAAAAGGAAGGAAAGAGGAAGAAGTGAATCAAAGTATAAAGTCCTTTTTTTAAAAGAGAGAAAACTGAACAGGACACACAAGCTGAGTGACGTCACCGGCGTCCGTCGGCACCTGTGCATTAGGGCTCAGGTTAATGAGAAGAGAGAGATCCTCCTCTCCTCTCTCAGCTCCAGGTGTTCCCTGCGGACAGAGGGAAAGTTGTCTTCGGACACCTCGTATAACTCAGCTGAGTTACGGCCTCGAGTTTTACTTTTATATCCAGTCAGCCAGTGTAGGGGAGTGAGGACGCGAGAGTAATGTGCATACAGACCCACATACGAGACATGAACCTCATTAACTTCACTTCAAAGAGGGTCAGGACTAAACCAGCTTCCCATGGAGGAAACCACGAGATGCAGGACATGAAGACAGGAGTTTTTACTGCTCTTACGGCAGAACAAATGTCTGCGGAGAATGACAGAGGAGTAGAGTGGCTCCTGTGATCTTTAAGTGACGGGTTTACAGGAATCAGTGAGTCTCGACCTCTTTATTTAATGAACACATGAAGAGAACTGGGCTTCACTTTGATGTTCTCTACGCCTCCCACCCGTCTTCCTGTGTGAAGACCACTGACACACACACACATGCGCACACACTCACACACACACACACACACACACACACACACACACACACACACACACACACACACACACACACACACACACACACACACACACACACACACACAATGGTCCTGAAAATTAAATGCTAACATTTGTTCTGTTTCGTGGTCATTAGTGAACGGAGACGGAGTTCCTCTAGTGGAAGCGTTTGGAACTGCAGCCGAACACACTCTCACTGAACGCTCGTTTACTGAGATATCAGCCGCACATCTGGAGCACAGCTTGTTTATTTTCTCACAGTTTTAGAGTAAGACATGTTTTTGAGAATATATTTCATGTGACAATTGAAAATAGTATTTTTCACATTTTTCATAACATAAAATTCTGTAACTTTTTTAAGTTGTCTTTTTAAAACTTTTTTCACTTCACAGTGTCGTCTTTGAAAAGAGATCAAACTTCAGTCTGTCGCTCTAAAGCGTTCAAGATTTACCAGTTTAAGTTGGACATTTAGTTTTTAGGTCTGTGCTCAAAAAGTGAATAAACTGATTATAAATACATCGAAAATGTAATTTAGTACCATAAAATCCCCTAGAAATACAAAATATATCCCTCATTTTAGATAGATAGTGGACACAAGTAAATTAAAACAAGGGAACAAATTAGTACAAAATGGCCACTATAGTAAAATATGGCCACGAATGAATAAATCGTGTGAATGATTGATTTTTTAAACACATTTTTTATAACAGGTGAAATATTGGCTTATTATGAGCAGCTGGCCTGTGACGACACCACACAGTTCTGCTATCAGTTCGAGATGAATGAAATATGGATATATTAAAAATAAAGATTCTTTATGGGAATCAGTGAAGATTCTTTAACATCTATGAAATCTTTCCATTGCACAACATGTTCTTTATAGTGGAAAAATGCTCTATAGATTTTTGAAATATTCTTCACACTAAGAAAAAAAAATGGTTGTTTTAAAAAGGGTTAATTCTAACGGAGGTTTACTGTAGAGTTAACGAAGGTTACGCTTCTCCGGATCTCCTTCTGGACTCATCACTGGAATCTAAAGTTGATAAAACTGAAGTAGAAATGACGTTTTCTTCACGTCTGAGTGAAACGTGATTAAAAAGGACAGCATGTCAGATGGAGGCGATCTGAATGAGAGTTTGTGTCGACTCAACAAAAGGTGCGGTTAAAAGATTAGAATTATGATATTTTAACCAATTAAAATGCCTTTTTTTTTTTTTTTTTTTTTTTTTAAGGAGACAAGCATGGATGAATGGTTCATAAGACCAATAACATACAGCTCAACCAATCACCAAGCAATGCTTCATTGTGTTCAGTCTGTGTGTAAAAAGAGCATTAGCAATTAAAGAACACACACTTCAGCAAAACATGATCAGCTCAAAGTGTCCCAATCATTTCTGGCCCCAGATGTTTATAAATGTCACTGGTAGTCACTGAATGAAGAGTGTTTGGGTATAATATGTCAGTTTACTTTATTTTGCTCTCCTCACTTACATAACTGAACTATAGTGTCCTGATCACACTAGTAGAAACATATCAGAGATGATATCTGGTGTGTGAATGATGTTTGGTTTGACTGTACTACATACTGAGGTCATGTGACAATAACGTACTACTGTTTGAAGTGTTCACCGTGAGTGTTGCACTTGATATTTCAGCGAGTCTCTGCACCGATTACAGAGATCCTGTGAGACACATCTGAGTAATAAACACAGAAACACGTCATAGTTATAAAATAGTTTTAATTCAATGCATTTTAAATGAATCAGCAAAGACAGAAAAGCAATCACGCACACTGGAACCACGTTATGATTTAACCGTGTTAGTAGTAGAGACGGGTCGCAGCATCTTTATTCAGTACTTATGCGAGGAATGATCTAAACATCTGAGAGTGTGTACACACACACACGTCTCTGTGTAGAAGAGTCTGCCGAGAAGTGGCGTAAGCTCTGCGGTGTGTGTGTGTGTGTGTGTGTGTGTCTCGCTCCGGGGGAAACACTCACCGATTCCTACACACCAATAATGAGAGTCAGCTGTGTGTCGTCTACAGTCCCACATCCCACACACACACACACACACACACACACACACACACACACACAGGCTCAAGGCAGGGGGTAAATACACGCTCAGAGAAGAAGAGAATACTGTAAGGTTACTGGGGAACAGTGTGATATGTCGATGTGCTTGTTTGGCTTTAGATACAGTATTAGTCTCTAAACGAGTGACGGCCGTTTCCCAGATAATGAAGCGAAGGTGAGCGGTGTGTGTGTGTGCTACAGTAATGCCTCCTGTGAGCTGAACCCAGACACACACTCATGACTTCCTCATGTTTCTGTGAATCTCCTACACTTGTCCCTGTAATAATCGAGTCCGTCCTGCGGTTCAGCGGCTCGGTGAACACCGGGACTCCTCCTGACAATGGTGAAGGATGAGCGAGTCTAAGCGTGTGTTAGCGGGATCAGAGAGAGGGAGCGGGAGAGTTAACTCTCAGTAAGGCTTCTCGATGTGTGTGTGTGTGTGTGTGTGCAGATCCTCTATCCGGTGTTGTTCTCGCCGGGATCAGTCGCTGGGCGCCGGGATGACGCTGATGTGCAGGAAGTTGTCCGGGTGGCTCAGGTGTTCGCTCAGCCACTGGAGCGGCGTCTCCAGAAGGGGCTCGATCCCGTGGACCATCACCTGGAACCGCTTCGGCTCGTCTGGGAAGAGGAAGAGGAGGATGAGGAGGGGGAGAAAAGGACACAGTTAAGCATCAAGGGAAGTGAAATGGACGGAAAGCAAGAAAAGCTTGTATGTTGCCTGGAAACTTCCACAGTAACCAGGGTTTGAAATGAACTTTTGGCCACTAAACTTTTAAATTATCGGACATTCAGAACTTCTACTATCCAGAAAAATAAAAAATAAAGAAATGAACCAGATTAACTACGTCACCGCTATCATCATTATTGATGTAGATATCGTTTATCACCAAGCCCTAGTGAAAAACTACATTACCCATGATGCTGTGCAGAAAATTACACCAATCAGAGAGCTGAAACAAGACCTCTTTAGCTCCGCCCACTCCCTATATAGCTCTACACTATAGACACACTATAACATTATAAAACTTGGATTTCATACATTCATTTAATATTCAAACAAAATCCAAAGTCGTTCATTAATCCTCTCCTGTGGCCTCATGGGATATTAAAGCGTCCATCAAATACACACTTCAGCTTATATCTGGAAGAAGTTGGTACTTTTCACCCACTCTTTTATGAGAACGGTGAATTCGGACATACTTCTTTTGTCACACAGTTTTTGGTCTACTATAGTATGCGATTTCAAACGCAGCACACCTTTATTCTCATCAGCTCTGCACAACCCGGAGCTGAAGCGGACTTTACTTCAGTATTTTCAGAGTGAAACGGAATATTAAAAATGAGCAAATAAGAGGGTGAGGCTTGTTGTTTCCCACTGGGAACTGACTGAAGCTCATTCTGTGTCAACCGGAGGTCCTGGATAAACATCTAGATTCTGATCATTTCTCTTCTGGAGAAATACATGCAAAAAAGAGGAAACAAGCCAAAATATTAAATGTTGAATATGTACCAAGTAATATACCAATATTTTATAGAGGAGGTACATTTTCCAAATAAGATTTCAATTTTCACCTATTTTGTGTCTTTCTTCAGAAAAAAAAATGAAAAAATGAAAAAAAATGAAAAAAAAAAATCTAAAATGTGACTTTCAGAAATGTGGCTGATTTGACACTGACCCAGAATAAATTGAACATTTATGTTAATTGGAACTAAAGCTGAAATAAAATATAAATATTAGTTGAAAAACCAACTAAATAAAAATTTGAAATGGGAATGAACTGAAACATATATATACTGTATATTTATAAAAGTGTACAGTATTAGAGATGAAAGGATCTAAGTCTGCACGTCACACTGAGAAGAAATGCTGCAGTTTTGGGAAACACAGAGTCGCTGGCCTATGCTGGTGTCGTGAACTGTTCTGCAATAATCTAAATGCTGGCATTATAACAATATAACCGTAAAATCTGTGCGTTTTTTGTTTATATTTCTAGAATAAAACTTTCAAAACTTTTAAAAATAAAAAGATATTTTGCAGCTTAAACATTAATACAGCTCAATGGTTTTCAAGAAGATGCTACAGTCACCATGATGTTGAGCTGTTGAATGTGGAGAGTGAACACATGAGTGTTAGTGTGAGCCTGTGCATCACCACTGTAACTGTGTGACGACTGCTCTGATGATCCTGAACAACTCTACTCAGATCATTTCATCCAATCCTCTCTGACATTTCACAAAGTCAAACCCTGAAATGTGGAAAGTACATGACCAGCCGTTCTGAAACCACAGCATGATCATTACTGCTGTCTCATCACACCGAGCACATGTACACACACTGGCTGCAGACGAGTGTAGCGCTGGAGGAAGCGCTGGAGGCGGTGACATTATACCGTTAGCCTGCTGACCCGCGGGGTTAAACGGCTAATGCAGTCTGAGTCTGACAGCCAGTGATGGTTCAGACATCAGCATGACCTTCAACACTACACAACTACATCACTGATGATCACTGCCGACCACAGCGCTCTGGCCCTTAAAGGGACAGTCCACACAAAGGCCATCATAAATGTGCACTTGCACCGTTATCATGGATAGATGCACTTTAATGGACTTTCAAAACAGAAACAGGCATTCACTGCCATTATAAAGCTTGGAAGAGCCAGGACATTTCTAATATAACTGTGATTGTGTTCGTCTGAATGTCATACACACCTAGGATGAGTTGAGGGTGAGTAAATCATGGGCTAATTTTCATTTTTGGGTGAACTATCATTTTAAAACCTTCAGATAAACGCTGGATCTCGCTGTACAGATCCCCCTACGATGAGTCCTGAACAGCACACACACACACACACACACACACACACACACTTCATCAGGTCTGTTCTCCTCATCTATCAGTGTGTGATGAGCTGTAGCTCTCACACACACCCACACACACACACACACACTCGTCATCTATCAGTGTGTGTGAGCTGTAGCTCAGGGCTGAGAGGTTCAGGACACTGATAACGAGCGCAGGAAGGAACTTCTCCTCATAATGCACTCTTTTGTTTATTAAACGAGTGGTCAAAAAGGCACGGCCTCAGCTTTCCCTCTGTCAGATCAATTACCCTGAACTACAGTCATGCATCATCTGCGCTTTCATTAGCCGGAGCTGTCAGCGAGGCCAACAACACAACTGCTTTTATATCTCTGCATGAAACAAGTTAAAAACTGTTTACTCTTCAGCTTTTACATGTATTTCTAATGGCAAACCCCACTGTCTGTGTGTGCTGTACTGCTGCTTATCTGTCTTATTACCTATTGATATGTGTGTGTTTGTGCTGAAACAATTCAATTCACATTTATTTGTATCGCGCTTCTCACAATACACATCGTTTCAAAGCAGCTTTACAGAAAATGCATGAGTCCACATTACAATGTACCGTGATCTGTTATCAGAGGAGACGGTATAAGTTATGCATTTCAGAAATGTACATATGCAACTCACAGTTAGATAAAAATGTATTAATTAAAAGTAATAATTTAACAATGGCTATTATCGTTAAAACTATTTAAACCATTCCTGTTAATTAAAATGAAGCTGAAATAAAATAAAATATAAACATCAGGTGATGTTTGAACATAAATTAAATGAAAATTAGAAATGCTACCGTGGCAAAAAGTTCAAGCACAAATAAATAGAAACTAAAAATGAAATAAAAATGAATTAAACCTAAATAGCAATACTTTTTTGAAAACAATAAAATGACAAAATTACATAATGAAACAACTAAAAATTTAACTAAAATTAACATGAAAACAAAAAATATACAAATAAAAGCCCATTCAAAATATCAACACTGCTATAATAAAACTAAAATGAAAGTTAGAATAACACTATTGCAGATGTATTTCGGAAATTGCAAGAATATGTTGTTGTCCCTTTGAGTTTAGTGGAGGTGGTTATGATTGTTATTATTAAATAATAATATAATTGATGATGATGATAATAATAAAAAGTTTCCATGAACAATGCTAGAGAACAATAGTGTATTTAACGAGCGTTTAATAAAATCCTGTAACGAGCGTGTTGGCAGGTGTTCACTGCACACGGCCTTCAGCTAGTCTTAGTCTCATGGTCTTCAGCTCGACAGGAAGAAGTAAAAACACACGCCTCCACACACACACACACCCAGAACAGGGGACTCACCGAAACCAGGCACATATGACTACACACTGGATGACCCTTACACACACACTCTTTCATGAGCAGGACCTCCACGTCATAACAGAAATGACTCCATGCCCACTTACGCGACACGCTTATATTAATGGAAAAAAAAAATCCATGAGAGATTTATGATCTCAAGAAACATGAACAGCTCACAACTTATAGATAGCGGTCGACAAACTGGACAAAGACAGACTCAACGAGAGGAATACACGACAGGGTCAGAGTAACGAGCAGGAGGCACTGATTCCTTGAAGATCTCTGTGTGTGTGTGTGTGTGTGTGTGTGTGTGTGTGTGTGTGTGTGTGAGAGAGAGAGAGAGAGAGAGTGCGTGAGTGTCTATGTGTGTGAGAGAGTGTAAGAGTGATGAGCAGGAGGCACTGATTCCTTTAAGTTCTCTCTGTGTGTGTGTGTGTGTGTGTGTGTGAGAGAGAGAGAGAGAGAGAGAGAGAGAGTGCGTGCGTGAGTGTCTATGTGTGAGAGAGAGTGTAAGAGTGATGAGCAGGAGGCACTGATTCCTTTAAGTTCTCTGTGTGTGTGTGTGTGTGTGTGTGTGCGTGTGTGTGTGTGTGAGAGAGAGAGAGAGAGAGAGTGCGTGAGTGTCTATGTGTGAGAGAGAGTGTAAGAGTGATGAGCAGGAGGCACTGATTCCTTTAAGTTCTCTGTGTGTGTGTGTGTGTGCGTGTGTGTGTGTGTGTGTGTGTAAGGTGGGTGAGTCCCCACTCTCACTCTCAGAATGATGCGAGGGGAATTCAAAAACAAACTCATATAGTAAACACGAACACAACTTGCTTTTATTTTCACAACTCGCTAGTTCATCAGTTATGAGGAGCGCCCACAGGAAAGCCCTGGCATGGTCTTCTGTGCGCCGGGATTATTAATAAACCATATGTGCCGGGATGACCTTGGCGTTGCTGGCGCTAATATTGTCACGTAAACTTCAGTAGTCGAAACCAAAACCAGCCAAATCCCAGAGTTCTCAGTGTCCGGTTTGGAAAAGGCTTTATTAATGTCCGACAGCTGGACAGGAAAACACAGCGCACATTAGACAACGATCGGAGAACACAGGGAGAATACACGGGAATCAGGAGGGAAACAGGGAGGACAGGTGTGGCAAATAAACCAATAATCAGGTAAGAAGAGGGGCGGGGTCAAGACGATCACATGGGCCAATGAGAGCTTCCGTCACAGATATTCCTCACATCCTCCTGTGCAGAGTTGACCTTACGGGGAATTATTATTTTAAATGGAAAGAATACGCAGCCTGAGATTACATAAAAATGCATAAAATACTGTAAACATTTAATATACAAAATTCTCTGTCTTGTTGAATGATTCCCTCTGTAGTCAATCATTTTATTTCATCACCAAATTACATATTTAAATGTTTTTTCCTTGGACAAAATGTCTTAACGCCTTAAAATATCTCGATTGTAACTTGACACCCTTGCCTCATTTAGTATGCATGGTTCTATGAATATGCAAATGAGCCCCGCCTCCACTCACTCAGTCAGCTCAGAGATCCACTGGTTGACGATCACACGTTGATCTGATTGGTTACAAGGTAGTTTGTGACGTCAGAAACACCAGCGATGTCAAAGCGTGTGTTTGAGACTGTCTTTGGTTCACTGCAGTTTTAAGGAGGAAATACTCAGCAATGCTGTCGACTTATGAACTTACACATGCTTTGTCTTAAAGCAGATTAAAAACACCACATAGACACATAAACTACACTAAGCGAACTGGTTTGTCATTATTGCAACTACAAAATAATTAGGAATTACACCTGAACTCGGAAAACTCGTTTCATATATGACATAAAACACTTCCTGAACATTAATTGAGACAGTGAATATTTGTAAAATGAATTTGTCAGAGTGCAGGATCATTTCATATCAACTTCTTCAAGATCTTGTTCCCCCGGAAATTACAATTCTGTGATCATTTACCCCCCCTCATATTGTTCCAAACCCATATTTGTCCACTTATCATATTTGATGTGCTCTATTGCATGTGTGTTGATCAAGTCTAAATTAAATCTGTTCATCATTTAAAGCCGTCGTCTCTCTTCAGAAGACTTGGATCAAACCGCTCGATTCTACGATCTCTTCATGAAAGTTTTGAAAAGTCAGAGTTTTGGATGAATGGACTTTCAATGGAGGGACAGAAATCTTTCAGGTTTCATTAAAACGTCTTCATTTGTGTTATGAAAATGAATGAAAGTTTGACGAGTTTGGAACAACAGGGGCGAGTAAACTTCTAGGTGAACTAACCCTTTAAATCAAAACTTATACAATAATTAAAAACAAGACCTAAAGGAATATGCTCTGCCTTACAGATTCATGTACAGTCAAACCAAACATTATTCAGACGTTTCTCCTAGTGTGATCAGGACACTATAGTTCATTTCTGTAAGTGAGGAGAACAAAATAAGGTAAACTGTGAGATATTATACCCAAATATTCTTCATTCAGTGACTACCAGTGACATTTATACACATCTGGGGCCAGAAGTGATTCGGACACTTTGAGCTGATCATGTTTTGCTGAAGTGTGTTGTCTTTAATTGCTAATGCTCTTTTTACACACAGACTGAACACAATGAAGCATTGCTTGGTGATTGGTTGAGCTAAACTGGTATTATCTAATTGTGTAGTTAAATTTAACAGCTGACAGATATTCAACATAATTCATGTGTGAGACAGTCTAACAGAAGGACGGACAAAACCAGTCAAATATCAACTGAGTTCTGCTCATATTTTACTACCATTCTCTAAACTATAGCGAATAAACTGATAATGTGAGAAATGTTGAAGGAGTCTGAATACATTTAGCTTTGACTGTACATGTCAACCGAATAATGTTGATAAAAATCCATTAGCACATTGTGTAAACTACACGATATCTCATGACTTACATATTCTATACGTCGTCTTATGAAAAGCCCTCTGATTTCTAACCTCGAAATCTAGAGTTTAGATCATTTCTGAGTAACTAACCCCATTTTCACCACATTATGAAGGTAAGAGAGCGTGTGATGGAGGTGGGCGGCCCAGCTGGAGCTTTCTGAACCCGTGGGCTGATATGAAGGGATGATGGGCGGGGGGTTTCTGTGCAATTCATTTATTTGAAGCAATACCACCACACACCCTCTTTTTCACTATAAAACCTCTCACTCTTCTGACCAACTTCTACAGCAGAACAAAGGGAAATTCTAGATTACCGTGTATTGCCGTTTCGATATATATAAATTCTTTATCTTATTGTGAAAAGCGTAGGAGAGGCCGAAACATTTGAGCATGTCTCCATTTTTACCCCCAAAATGGATAAAATCTGTCAACAGATTCCATTCCACTGGGCGTCTGAGACGAGCATCACCAGCCAGGCTGTCTGCAAATCCTCTTTATTTTTATTTGTGGGAATCCCCATTTCGACTGCAAGTCATCATCTGTGGCGTTAAAACACCAAAGCTTCACACAGAAAAACTACATCTGCTGATAAAACAAGACGGCTAAAGTCACAAAATGTAGATATTTACTCATGTGTGTATTGATGAAGGATTAATCAAGCCAATGACACATGAACTGAGACCATCTTAAGGTCGAGTATCGTATGCATTTTAGTAATTACGATTCTCCTTATCAATTTCCATTCTTAGAGATTCCCAGTTTTGATTCCAATAAGGTGGACATTTTTTAATTTTCCAACAAAAAAAGTGTTGCAGCTGAATAGCAAGAACAAAACTAATCAGGCTACCGAACACTTTTGCTTATGGTTTTAACAAAAATACCACAGCAAAAACAGTAACACTAACTAATATAAATCTCAAACATTATTTAAGACAAGGAAGCGGTCAGTAATAAAATACGAACAAATAAATAAATGAGCAATAGCACAAATAAATACAAGTGACCCATGAACCAAATTAAATAAAGTGTTTTTAGTTTTTCAGGGAGGCATAGTACAGAAATTTAAATCAAATATAATAAAATGTAAAAAAAGAAATTTCCTGATAATTTACTCTCCCCCTCATCATCCAAATGTTCATGTCTTTCTTTCTTCAGTGGGAAAGAAATGAGGGTTTCTGAGGAAAACACTCCAGGATGTTTCTCCATATAGTGTCTTCAATGGGGTCCAACGGGTCGAAGGTCCAGATGTGAGTTTCAGTGCGGCTTCAAAGTCTCGACACGATCCAGCCGAGGAATAAGAGTCTCATCTAGACAAACCAGCGGACATTTTAGAACAAAATAAACTTTTAACCACAAATGCTGGTCTTGCACTAGCTGTGATGCGACACACATTACGTAATCAGGTTGAAAGGTCAAGCGTGACGTAGGTGTAAGAACATTTACAAAAAGTAAATAAATAAAAGGTAAAATAACGATGTCGGACAATTTTGAAGCTGAAGGAGAATGAGATTGAGTTTTTCACTCTACTCTACATTTCTGATCCGGAACACGCTTGACCTTTCAACCTGATGACGTAATGTGTGGCGCATCACAGCTAGTGCAAGACCAGCATTTGTGTTTAAAAAGTGTATAAATGTTTATTTTGTTATAAAATGTCGGGTGGTTTGTCTAGATAAAACTCTTATTCCTCGGCTGGATCGTGTCGAGACTTTGAAGCTGCACTGAAACTCACATTTGGACTGAAGAAAGAAAGACATGAACATCTTGGATGAAGTGGGGGGGGGGGGGGGGGGGGCAAATTATCAGGACATTTGAATTGTGAAGTGAACTACTCCTTGTTCATAAGCGGAATCAGAACCCTAATCTTCTGACAGAAAAGGCATTTCCCAGGTTGAGCAAGTCGAGATGTATTTCCCTGTAATCTCGACACCATGAGCTGTTATCAAAGCTAATCCCACATATCTGGAAGAGGCAGAGCAATAACAAAACACAAAGTGCCACTTTCTCTTCAACCCGACTACAGACAAAGCATCAGGCCTTGAATAGACACAGATGTGCTGGGTTCCTCAGGGCTATTGTCTGCTTATCTACTTCCCATCAGGAGGAACACACACCGCCTCTGTTTTGGCTGTGGATTTCATTTATGCAACCCTCATTTGTCTTTTCCTTTCATTTCCCTTTTCTCATCTCCTCCGTCTATCTCCAGATGTTTTCCTCTACTGTCTCCTCCTCTAATCTTTGATTGCGACCTCCCGTGAGAGATTAAAGGGGACATTATGCCCCTTTTCACAAGATGTAATATAAATCTATAGTTTCCCCAGAATGTGTCTGTGAAATTTCAGCTCAAAATACCAGATCATTTATTACAGCTTGTCAAAGTCGCCCCTTTACACCGTGTCTAAACTACACGCGCCGCGACACGTGATAAAAGGTTATTCTCCATGTTAAGGTGAGACACTACAGGTGAATAGGGAATTTTTTTTAACTAGCAGATATCACCATGAAACTTTCCCAGTTGATTACCTACATTAAGATGAGAAAAAAATGTATTACAAGTTTTCTGTAATTTAATGTTTAAATATGCAAATTAGGCAATATTTAATTAAATATGCGCTGATTTGCATATATTTTAAAAAAACGAAATCTGAGTATTGGATAAAGCCAGGTAAAAAAAAAATGTTTTTCATTGTGTTCACATATTAGATGGGGAAAAAAATACAGAGGGATTTATGGATATCTACTTTTGTTGTCCTGTAAATCAGAATATACTGTCAATAGCCTTAAATTATTTTCGCCATGTTTTTTGGAATAAAATGTTATATAAATCAGGCTAGGAATAATATATTTACAAATCCCTCTGTAAATGTCTTCATAATATAACTAGGTACAAGACTGGAGAGTTTGGTGTATATCGGTGCTCCTGAAGTGGTGATTTCAGACTTGGAGAATGAGAGAAAAGTCATTTTGCGAAAACGGGCTTTAAAGATTTATCATCAGCCAATGAGATTGCGCATCCAGCCCTTTTACTTTCACGATTGGTTACTGATAAAAAGGAAATGACCATATTTGGATCCGACAGCATTGCACAGGAGAGAGAGAGCTTTCCAGCGGTGTGTGTGATGACAGGGAGCAGACCGCGATCGCGGAGCAGCATGTTGATTAAGAACACCAACTTTTGCTGAATTTATGAGAAATCTACAGACGCAAACAGACAAAGTGTAGTAAAATAAAGACCTAAATGTGTATTTCTGACTTTTTTCACCACAAGTCTGAAAGAAGACATGTTATTGAAGATAACAAAAATCTCAAAATTGACCAGTAAAAAAACCTAATGTTTTTGCCTGCCGTGTCTCGCCTTAATTAGAGTGTTTGTCCTAACCAGCGACGGCGACACGCCACTATTCTGTTTTAGAAACGGTTTCTATTTTTCTGCGACGTCGCGCTGGAACAACAAACACAAAGTGTGGCGATGATGATCTTCTCAGGTGCTGTTTATGCGCTTTATTTAATATTAAAAGCATGTCATGTGACTCTGAACATCATTTAGTGCTCCAGCTTTGAGGCTGTAAAAGCAACAATGGATAATTCACCTCAGATCTTGAAATTAAACAAATGGAAACAAGAACGTTCAAACTGTGAACAAACAAGAGTATTCTTTGACAAATATGGTTTTAGTAACTCAGCCTATGTATTTTTAATAATGTTTAAATGGTGTAATATTTGTGAATTTGAGTATGTAGCACTTATCCATTTTCTTGCGAGTGCCGTCAAGATTACTCTCTGGTGCTGTGCACTCGCCGTGAGACTCCGCCCACACGCTGCTCTGATTGGCTGTGGGTTTTGATTGACTGACGCATCTCGCAGTCGCGTCGCGTCTAGTGTGGACAGACAAATTATTTGTCGCTGGAATCTTATCGCATTGTGTCTGGTTAGGACATGGTGTTTTGGGTGTGAGCAAAAACGCGTCGTTTTTGTGTGTCCCTTTAAATGCAAATGAGCTTTAGCTCCGCCTCCGTTCAGAAGAGGGCGGAGTCTTTACACGAGCTTCAGAAACTCCGGCAATAACAGAACAGGCCAATCTCCCTCATCCAGAATCCCAGAATAACCAGTAGCGAGTGCAGCCTTACGGAGAGACTCAGGAAGAGCTTCTGAATGTTAGTGGAGACATTTCTGTAGTTGTTGTGGAGTTACACTGATCATCTCATCATCATGTTGAACTTCTCCACAAGTGTCCACAGTTCCTGAGGTGTTTATAAGACAGCGGTGACATGTTCTGGTCAATAGTGTTCAGTGCTCGTCTGTGCTCAACCACAGAACAGCTTCAGGCTCTGCTGGATCTTCATCATTGCGTTAGAACTGGTCTCTGTTGTCGCGTGTGAAACCAAATGTCGGCTGGTGTGTGTAAACGTGTGTGTTAAGGGCCGGTAATATTATAATAAGATCCTCTTCATACATCAGAAGGGAAGGGAAATCTGATCGGCTTATTTTCTGACATGCTTGCAGAGAAAGACTCACCAGAACACAGTTACTGGGTTTCACTTTTCATGTTTTCTGTGTTGTTAGAAGCGCCAGGACCCGATTATAGATTATAGATTATAGCACTTAAACATGGAAAGTCAGATTTTCATGGTATGTCAAACACGGCTCACCTTCCACACATATGCTGGAGGGAAACATCTCCTTCAGAAGGTCTCCCAGTGTGAGAGTGTGTCCCTCGGCAGACACGGGCCGGAAGAGCTTCTGGATGAACGGGCGGTCGCTCGTCGTCTGCAACGGGACAGAGATCAACACGGTTAGACTGACTATAGGGAGTGTTTATATCACAGCTTGTAAATGTTATAAATGAAACTATATGTGTGTTTATTGTAATGCATGTTTGTTTGTATGTCCAGTGTAACTCTCCTGCCAGGCTGTTGTTGAAAATAAGAACTTGTTCTTAAGTGACTTGCCTGGCTAAATAAAGGTAAAAATAAATAAATAAATAAATAAATAAATAAATAAATAAATAAATAAATAAATAAAACAAACAAACAAACAAACAAACAATCACAGTGCAACGTTCTCCAAAAAAGTCTGAATCTGAATTGTGTCAAAATACAGCATATGTTCAAAGCTATTAAGATACTGATATGCGAGGCCGTTATTGGTTATTTAACAGAAGTTCTGCCAGCTGCAAAATTACCCAACAGCCCTTTCAATAGAAAGTGAACATTTATGGTTTTCAGAATTTTTCAGGTCAGTTTTGAAGTAAATCCAGCTTTTAATGTAGTTTATGTGTCTATGTGGTGTTTTTAATCTGCTTTAAGACAAAGCATGTGTAAGTTCATAAGTCGACAGCATTGCTGAGTGTTTCCTCCTTAAAACTGCAGTGAACCAAAGACAGTCTCAAAAACACGCTTTGACATCGCTGGTGTTTCTGACGTCACAAACTACCTTGTAACCAATCAGATCAACGTGTGATCGTCAACCAGTGGATCTCTGAGCTGAGTGAGTGAGTGGAGGCGGGGCTCATTTGCATATTCATAGAACCGCGCATACTAAATGAGGCAAGGGTGTCGAGTTACATTCACGATATTTTAAGGCAGGAAGACATTATTTTTAAGGAAAAAACGCTTAAATATGTCATTTTGGTGATCAAAGATGAGTTTTAAGAGATACAATTATTGAGTACAGGAGGACTTTAAAAGAAATGTTCAGTGTCTAAATGACAATACTACTTTTTCTACTAATCTACATTTCCTTCAGCCTGAGGCTTATTCATTCCACTTCTGGTGTGAAAGAGCCATTACATTTGCCAAAACTTTGTTGTAATATTTGTTAATTTTGTACGATGTAACGCATCACTTTCCATAAAAAAGTAACTAAGTAACGCAATTACTTTTTAGGGAGTAGCACAACATTGTAACGCTCAATCAAACTCACATCAGATGCTTTTAACATTAAATAAAGCTCATAATCAGTGATTATCACGGTCATGTTGCAGATCCAGCCGCGACGTCACAGAAATAGAAACCAATTCTTAAATATAGTCATTGTGTGTCATTATTGAGAGCAAACGACATCATTCATGTGCTAATATCTTGTCAGTGAGCGGCTGTTTTGAGCCCACACTGGTGTGTGTGTGATGCTGTGACCAGCGGAACGAGATATTGAGTGTGTTAACAGCCGGTAGTCACGGCATAGTCTTTCCTTCGGCCCCGGGGTGTCGAATGCTGGACGCGATCCAGGTTTCACACACACACCTCGCATGTGGTCAGTGACCGAGCGTGTCATTCTGTAAGATCTGGACAAACACAGCCTGATAGACAATAGGACTGGATGTTGGTGCTGTGAAAAGCTGCTGTGACACGACACCCTCGGCGCTCGGGAAGAGAAGGTGTCTCAGGATGATCCGCTCTCGATCGGGTTTCCAGAAAAACTGACTCACCGAGATCATCTGAGAGAGAGAGTGTGAGAAGCGACAGCTATTTCCATGCATTTTTAAAGGCCAGCATTAATTATTGAGCTCGGCATTATCCGAAAGGCTCCTGATGCTGATGAGAAGTGTGATACTCTGGGTGCCGACACTTTCTTTTCAACTCCCCTGACACTCGACCTGGAAGACCAACACATGACCCGGCACAAGCCTTTCTCTGAGCTCTCGGGTCTCAGACGACTGGATATCGTCATCAGCATTAGAGGATCTTTCAGGAATAATCAGAGCCTGGCCTTAATCCAGGGATGTGGTTAAGAAGAAAAAAATTAATAAATACCAAACAAGTGAGAAATTTGAATATTGAAAACTTAAATTTGGAATTGAAATATTGCAAGTGACTAAATTCAAACTATCAATTCAAATATTGAATAAAATATTGAAGATCAGAGGCGGACTCCACTCTTCCTAATATGATGATGATTAGAGGATCTTTCAGGAATAATCAGAGCCTGGCCTTAATCCAGGGATGTGGTCAAAAAGTTAAAAAATAAAAATAAAACACCAAACAGGTGAGAAATTTGAATATTGAAAACATTCAGGGTTTGAAATCAACTTTTTCACTCACCGGCCAATTTGGCTACTAAACTTTTAAGTTACCGGCCATTCAGAACTTCTACTAGCCAAAAGAAGAAAAATAAACCAGCTATCTATCTATCTATCTTATTTTTATTTATATATATATATATATATATATATATATATATATATATATATATATATATATATATATATATATATATATATATTTTTTTTTTTTATAAAATTTGAAATTCATACATTAATTTCTTATTCAAACTAAATCCTGTCATCCAGCGTCCCCTTCTACTCTTTCCTCCTCTTCACCAAACACATGTGGCAGGAGGACAGATCAATACTGTACAGAGAACATTAAAAAATTTAGGCTGTTGGAAAAAAATGTCTTTGAAAATGTGAAAAATGTTTGTTATGATGCAAGTGTGAATAGTGTGTGAGATGAATACATTTTTCGAGCTCATATTGGACTTTTATCCGACTCATCTATGAATGATTCGGGAGTGCGAGGCGTCATATTTTCTATAAAGTAATAATGTTGACAGCACACGGGAGTTATTACAGTATATCTGATGAGAAACTGATCTTCACCAATAGGAATCAGAAACAGATAGAGGACGATAGAGCAAAAGAGAAGAGAGTAACTTCCTTTTCATGACCACTTTTAAAAAGGCCAATGAACAAGTCAAGCTATAAAATAAAATAAAACATAATAATCAATATATTCAATGTCATTCAAATATTCAAACGGTGAATTCAAATAATTAAATAAACATTCAAATGACTATCAAATATAATATTTATACACTTATGAGACCAAGCATACAAATGGCCAGGAAAGTAAGTGAAATGCATTCTGGGAATAACTTGACAACAGCTTTTAACATTTGACCAATCTGTGGCACCATCATGGAGTTGATGTGAAATTATTGATATCAGTGGAAGTTACAATTGCACATATAAAGGCTTTTTTCTCTCGTCATCACGTGTTGATGCGTCACACAAAAGCGGTTCGGTAAATCAAAAAGAGATTAAAATTGTCTCATTCTGATGATGCAGTAATAAACTTCATAAATCTATTTACATAAAAAAGATTGATATCACCACACCTTGTGTTATATTGCTGACATTAACAAACACTAAAAAAGTAAAAACTCCTTTCATTTTCTCCATAGGGAAATAGATTTTAAAGGATAACATAAGCTTTTAAAGTCAGCCCACATCATTTCAACTTAATGAATCATGTTAATAATCATGAAATCATGACAATAATCGTGTTTAACTCCTGAATTCCTGGCCGATATGGCCAAACATATCATCACCACTTTCTTTTTCCATATCATATGATATTTTTCCTAAATGCTATTTTATTTGTTTTTGTGATTCAGTGTTTTATAATTTAATACAAATTTATATAAACTATAACAATGTAGTCAAGCTTTTAAAATGTAATGAAGTGAAAGTATAACAATTAATTTACAACAAAACGTTGCATATTTATTTTTTTGTCACAGAAAATGAGAGAACAGAATTGTACACATTTAAAACATGGACGAAAGATATATCTTTGTTGTATGATGTTCCTTAGAAATATATTATTATTATTATTATTATTATTACACTGAGAAGTACATCTTACGGTCCTGTAGTGATGCATTTCTGTCATCATTTCTTGAAGTTAAACTGAACTCTTATTTTGACGGGGTGGCAGTGTCAGTTTCGGTGTGTATTTGACGGTAGTTTTTATCAAATAAAACGGTGAAAAGTTTCAGAAAAGTTCATGTCCTCATATATTGAGATGCAGACGCTGAATATTATCAATAACTATCTAAAGTGATGTCAATATGATATTGTTTATCACCCAGCCCTAATGAAAAACTACATTACCCATGATGCTGTACAGAAAATTACACCAATCAGAGAATCAAAGAGCGCTTTAGCTCCGCCCACTCCCATGAAGCACTGCGAATGACATCCTGTAATCTCCCTGCGCTAGACACTATATATGCATGCATATTTTGCAATAAACTGAAAATATGTAGTTTTATTAATATAATCAACATTGTTAAATGAGTAGTTTTGTGTTTCTAAAGCTCATGTGTGTGAATGAAATGAATAAATGAACCAATACCTGATATATCCTGAAGGGAATATAGCGGAAGCCGCCCTCTTCGGTGGGATACTCCATGAGTTTACGATTCATGGCCCAGAACTGGTCGAACTTATCTGTGAAAGAAGCAGATCACAGTAATCAATGACAGTAGCTGATGGAGATCACACAGCAGTCTCTCTGCCGTCGGACACACACGGAGACGCCTGGAGGAATCACAGCTGTCCTGTGTGTGTGTGTGTGTGTGTGTGTGTGTGTGTGTGTGTGCGCGCGCGCGCGCGCGTGCGCGTGTGTGTGTGTGTGTGTGTGTGTGTGTGTGTGTGTGTGCTCAGTCACGCTGGCTGCATTCTCACATGTGCAGGTGAAAATCAACATCCGCTTAGAAATTGTTACTTTCTCTGCTCTCTCTCTCTCTCTCTCTCTCTCTCTCTCTCTCTCTCTCACACACACACACACACACACACACAGACACACACACACACACACACACACAGCTGTGTGTTACCAAAACATCTCTGCTTCTGAAACTCACAGCTCTCAGTTTATCTGTAGAGCTTCACGTTTTCACCTTTAAATGAATGACTGAAACCTGAACACACACACACACACACACACACACACACACACACAAACACAAAGAGAAAAGAACAGAAGAACGCACGGTTCTGAAGAAACTGAGGACATTACGTGAAAAACTTTGGGACGAACTTCATCATGAGTGTGTCTCGGGCCATTCCGCTGCTTATTTACAGTAAATGCACCTGTTACACCAGCCTGTCAATCATCTCTTGCACATCCACCATGTTTGTAGTCTTTTACTCGTATTTGTAGTTCTAATCGAATCCTTGTCCAAAACACAGTGGGTTGTGGGCAGTATAACCCGTTAATACACTACGTACTACACACTACGGTTGGGAACACACTGATTCTAATTTCGAAAGCTATTATTCAGGACAGATGGCCTGTGCTCATGAGTTTCTGTCCATCATTAGCTTTAACTTTCTGTCGACTCATCCAGACTCATCGTGCCAGAAATAAGAGCAAAGGTTCAGAGTGTGTGTGTAGAGATGCGAGACTCATGTTCTTCTATATCATACTATATAAGCCATAGAGCCTGATGTATCAAATTATGATACTCAACAACAATTTGATTAAAGGTTCAATAAACTGTTCCATAAAAAAAAGTGTGTTCGTGTGTGTGTAAAGGTGTGTATGTGTGTTTGTGAGTGTGTACCGTTCTGCATCCCCATCCACAGCTGTGTGTGTGTGTGTGTGTAGAGGTATGTGTGTGTGTGTGTGTGTGTGTGTGTACCGTTCTGCAGCCCCATCCACAGCTCTGTGTGTGTGTGTGTGTGTGTGTGTGTGTGCACACGTGTGTGTGTGTATAGAGGTGTGTGTGTGTGTGTGTGTGTGTGTACCGTTCTGCAGCCCCATCCACAGCTCTGTGTGTGTGTGCACGTGTGTGTGTGTATAGAGGTGTGTGTGTGTGTGTGTGTGTGTGTGTGTGTGTGTGTACCGTTCTGCAGCCCCATCCACAGCTGTGTGTGTGTGCACGTGTGTGTGTGTATAGAGGTGTGTGTGTGTGTGTGTGTGTGTACCGTTCTGCAGCCCCATCCACAGCTGTGTGTGTGTGCACGTGTGTGTGTGTATAGAGGTGTGTGTGTGTGTGTGTGTGTGTGTACCGTTCTGCATCCCCATCCACAGCTGTGTGTGTGTGTGTGTGTAGAGGTATGTGTGTGTGTGTGTGTGTGTACCGTTCTGCAGCCCCATCCACAGCTCTGTGTGTGTGTGCACGTGTGTGTGTGTATAGAGGTGTGTGTATGTGTGTGTGTGTGTGTGTACCGTTCTGCAGCCCCATCCACAGCTCTGTGTGTGTGTGTGTACGTGTGTGTGTGTACCGTTCTGCAGCCCCATCCACAGCTCTGTGTGTGTGTGTGTGTGCACGTGTGTGTGTGTATAGAGGTGTGTGTGTGTGTACCGTTCTGCAGCCCCATCCACAGCTCTGTGTGTGTGTGTGTGTGTGTGTGTGTGTGTGTGTGTGTGTGTATAGAGGTGTGTGTGTACCGTTCTGCAGCCCCATCCACAGCTGCTTGTGGTCCTTCTTCTGCATGTCGTTGATCACCTGACTCTTGTGTTTGAGCGCGTCGGCCTCTTTAATGCTGGACATGAAGTGAGCCTCGATCACGGAGTTGGATGTGCAGTGGAGCAGGTCGTGTTCGGGGAAGTTCTGCAGGACACAGCACATCAGCACTCTGGCACAGTAACAACACCATTTGAGGAAGCAGAGAGGAGTGCACACACACCTTAAAGTGCACAGACACACTCCAGGGCAGAGCGGTGTTGGACGCGTGCAGGTCGAACAGCACACCGATGGGGTAGTGCCTGAACACAAGCACACACAGTTACACACTACAGCACTGAAGAAGAAAGAAGAACAGTTAGAGGAAATCTGGCAACAGTCAGTCGAGTCTCCTGCATTTATACAGCGCTTCAAGCCTAGTTCACACTACACAACTTTAAACGTCGGCAGATCGCTGTGCTGTTCAGACTACATGACTTGCTCTGGAGTCTTGAAGCCGTTGTGGTCTTCACACTATGTGACACTACGTAAATCTTCTGCAACAGGGGGTTACACACTACACGAGCTGACAACAACTCTGTCACCCAACGACCCTATCCGGTCCCAGAACCACATTTTGTCACGAAAACATGCGCAAGAAGTGGAATGGGAAATGGCGCATTGTCTATTTGAAAATGGACGGCGGGACAAAATTGGCAGTAAAAATAAATAAATAAATAAATAAATAAATATAAATAAATATATATATATATATATATATATATATATTTATATATATTAGGGGTGAGACCGATGGTTATAGTTGAACACCGTCATTAGAACTCTATAACCGCTAAAACCGTGTTATTAAAATATTTTTTACAAATATTTTCTATCATAGAGAATGTTTAAATACTAATTAAAAACAATTGTTGACAGTCTGTGTTATTATTGGTCTATGTCGTTTCCAACTGTATTTGATTCTTTGCCAAGTACCCCCTGACCGACCGCCAATCATCTGAGATAGAAATAAAAGCTATGATATAGTTATGTGCCATCATTATGAGATTTATTAAACAAATGAAAAACATTAGCAATAAACATATGCAATGATATAAAACAATAATAAACAACGTATCATTACCGATAACTGATCGTGCAGTTTAATTACCCCTTGACTGGCCCCAAACATGTTTAATAAAAGAAACATATACAGTGTGTATATATGATGTGTATTACATTTGAGTTCAAAAACAATTGTAATAAAAGATAGGATCATCAGATGCGCAATATATCGGGAGACATGGTTTTTACCACTTAATGAAGTTTTGCTTTGTATAAAGCATTTCTTTAAAGCGAATTTCGTTTTGTACAAATTGTATCTTAATTTTAATAAATGTTTCATCAACCAATTGCATGTATTTAATAAATAAAAAGCAAATATAGCAGAGAATATAATAACCGTGACATGGAGGCTCCGATGCGCCACGTTCACTTGCATTGCATTGCTAGATCGCTTCTCATGGTAAATGAATGAAACTCAGCGTAGGCCTATGCCTCATACATTAGCATTAAATATCTTTGCTGCATCCTTTCTAGAACAGACAAGGGCTTTCTTGTGGCTCGCATCAGCAGAGCATTGCATCGTCCATAGACCGCAAAACAATCAGCGGATGGCGGGCGGGTGCAGCTTTGAAATCTGGACAAAAAACGTTGGTGCGGATGATGAGTTTTGTCATTTGACTCACGTCATAACCGTCACACCAATTCTGAAACCGGCACACCCCTAATATACACACACACACACACACACACACACACACACACACACACACACACACACACACACAGAAAAAAAAGAAAAAAAGATTATGGGTGAAAGGATGGATAAGCACGCGCGGGCAGCAGGGATTGTCTGTCAGAGAGAGTTGGAAGTGAGTAAAACATTATAATGAAAAAGCAGAGCCTGTTGTGGTTTGGCAACGATAGTTACAAATACAAAGGGCTTTTGTAATGTCATAACAAGCTGATCATTGGCTGTTGCTCGTCGCAACACGTGACACCACAGGCTATCGAGTCGGCCGACAGCTCCAGATATTTGGCATGCTAGATATTTGTCTGGTGTCGGCGATGTGTCAGCGAGCGTTTTTGATGCGTCGTATTCACACTTATTTCACACTTAAAGCTTGGCGAGCGCGGAACACCCCCAGATTTGCACGCGATTACAGCCCGACCGGTCGGCGAGCTCGTTAACTTGCAAATCGGGCTTAAATCCTGTAGTGTGAACTAGGCTTCACCAACACTGCCGTCTCAGAGCGGCTCTACAGTGAGAACAGGAGATCACAGTAGCAGAGGCTGTGTTACAGCAGATCTAGAGTAAAGTTACTGTCCAGATAAAGTTAGTTTTGAGTGATTCACTTCCGTTGTAAAGATCATTAGTTATTAACTTAGGCGCCGCTAACACATCGATCACTTCATAGATCATAGATCACTTTAATGACATGAATTCTTCAGGTGAGTTAAACTGATCCCTCAATACATGTGAACGTTTAAGCTCAGAAGAGGAATATAAATCAGTGCTTGAGGGATATATCAACCTAATGTCCACACCCCACATTCTTCTTTTTTATTTTATTTAATTAATTTGTAATATATATATATATATATAATTTTTTTTTTTTTTTAGCTTTTCCTCCGATACACAGCATATATATCACATGTCCTGTACTGTTCGATCTCAGATATTACCAACAGATGGTGGTGAATGATGTTAATACAGTTCTTGAATCGGCAAAAGTAAAATGCTTTCTGTTAGAGGCTGGAATATGCAGGACACACAGAAACAAAAATAAACAAACAAACATTTATGTTTTTTCTTCTTTTTTATGGTTATTATTTCTTACATTTGTGTGTATGTGTGTGTGTTATTGTTAGACGTTGTGGAAAGTATCCTGTGGGTTGGTATGTGTGAGTGAATAGATGTTGGTTTATGTGTTGTATGGTTTAGAAAGTATAAGAGAAGAACTGAATCCCACAGTTGTCATTGGCAGCAGGAGATCCTCAGCTTTACTCCGCCACCCTGTGGTGACAGACAGAAGTGCACCACTCACTCCACAACAGCTCTGATCACACTACTTTTCCTTCGAGAACATCAACAATAACTCAGTCCTGTGAGATGTCTGAGGAACACGTGCTCCTGTAACCAGCAGAAACCAGTCAGTCACACTCAAACTCCACCGACAGGCCTTCAGAGAGTGGCTCGTCCGGTTAAACAATGAACGCTTCATTTATACTGAACACAACACACTATTTTTCTGCTATTTATTAACCCTTTAAAGTCTACTGTTTTATATTTTATGCATGAATTTTTGCATCTCTAAACATGATCAAACTCTGCTGATACCCCGTCACACTCGATCTCCTCAGTCTTCTGTCTCTGACTGAGAGTTTACACTGTTTTATCCAGTAAAACTCTTTTAGTGTCACTATACAAACATCCTCCTTCATGGCCTTTACTGGTTTTTATCAAGTAAACATAAGAATAACTTTGCTATTGTTTGTGCAAGATGAACACTTACTGGACTGAAGAAACTGAGGTTTACTTGAATACACAGATATAATTTTATAGAATATTATACATGCTTTTGAGGAAAGTTTTACTTGTTCATCTCTCAATCATCATTGCATTATGTGTTTTAAAATCCAGCTTTTAATGTTGTTTATGTGTCTATGTGGTGTTTTTAATCTGCTTTAAGACAAAGCATGTGTAAGTTCATAAGTCGACAGCATTGCTGAGTATTTCCTCCTTAAAACTGCAGTGAACCAAAGACAGTCTCAAAAACACGCTTTGAAATCGCTGGTGTTTCTGACGTCACAAACTACCTTGTAACCAATCAGATCAACGTGTGATCGTCAACCAGTGGATCTCTGAGCTGAGGGAGTGAGTGGAGGCGGGGCTTTATTAAGGGATTGTTTGGAAGTATCATGACCACATTTATCCTGACCTGTTCCCTCAACGCTAGCAGAGAAGCTTCGGATAAAAGCATCCGCTGAACTCATGAATGTGAAAGTGAAATGTCTGTCAGCTCGACGTACCATTTGAGCGGCGTTCCCTCGTACTCGAACCACATCTCCTCCACGTCTTCTGCCTTCATGACCTTGAGGAAATGCTTCTTGACTTTATCCGTGACCAGCGTGAGGTAACTGACCCGTGGGAGCAGCAGCTGATTGGACACAACACAGGTCATGTGACACGATCCACAGCAGAGAGACACCCCTTGTCCAAACACACACACTTGCGGTCTTTGCTCTTGACCACTCGTCTACTCACATTAAAGGTGCTGGATGTAATGTGTTTACTCTACTAAAGCATATTTAGGAAACATGCTAAGTTCACACACTCGTTCCTCTGAAAAACACAGTTATTTTACTTATTATTATTGTTTTGTTTTGGTCTGTGTGACTCCGCCCACTACCAGTTCAGCCAATAGTGTTTCGACACGCGGGATGCCAGTTGGCAGGAAACACGGCGTATCGTAGCCTTGGAAACGAGCAAACAAACTGAGTCAGAGATGGCAGATTCCACACACCCTAGAAGGCCTCGATATCCATCTAATAATCTCTGTGAACGAGAGCATATTAAAGCGCGGATAAATCAACTCAGCTTACAGTGTGTGAGTCTGTCGCGTGTCCTCAATCTGGCGACCCACGGGAGCGTCGAGTCTGAGGAGGCGGGGAACAACGACCTCCGATATTTTGATTCGGACTGCAGTACCGGTCTCCACCACTAGCTGTCTATCTTACACACTGCACCTTTAAGTGTTCCCTCTGTCTGGCACAAGTGTTCAAGAAGGCGTAAAGACTGCGAGTGTGTGTAGACTTCTGATTACTCGATTAGAAACACACTTACAGTTTTGCAAGTGTTTACAGAGCTTTTATTTACTATATTTTCAATACTTTGCATTTTAAATAAACCTCTACATGTCTGTCCAGTAGTCGCTGTGTAACTAACAGAAGACAGTGCTTCTAATTAACTGATGAAAACAGTTGCAAATGTTGTACAAAACAGGCCTACACACACACACACACAATCATCTTTGAACAACTAAAATGTGCAACAATTTACTTTACTACCAAATTATATGCATCTAATTAATTGAAGTTACAGTGGAATGTTTTCCTCGACATCTCGCGAGTTCCCGAACATAATGCATGATGGGATACGCTAAGCCTCGAATACCGAGATAGTGTGTGTGTAGACCACAAGTGTGTGTGCCAGGACAAGGCAAAAGTGTTGGTCATCTTCACTCACGTAGTAGGGCTCAGCCTCTCTCTCTGTGGTCTCTTCAGGAGAGAGAGTGAAACAGGCCGGGATCCTCCCGAACCAAACGTCCCGGAGCACATCCTTGTCATCCGCCATGATCCTGGATCTCCAGACGCCACATACACGCTCTTCAGTGTCTGATCTGTGCACACACACGGGATAGATGAAGCTTTCACCAGCAGAACTCACAGTCTCCTCAGAGATCCAGAGCTCAGACACTTCCTGTTATCTGGCCTCACATGCAGACGACTAAAGAAAATAGGCTGTCAAAGTTGTTCATTTGACATATTAATCTAAAATATGTTTTAACATTTTATATTATTTAATTTATTGTCCATTTCTTTAAATTCATTCTGCTTTGTAAATAGTGACGACACAATCAATTATGTTATTTATGACAGCCCATGTTTTAACTAATATATGTAAAAACTAATATTAATAATTTGGAAATTGAAATATTTGTTCTCATGTTTATACATCTAATACTACTTAAATAGTTGTAACTTATTTTGTTCTGACAGTATTTTATTTAAACTGACAATAATAAGAATTGCTTAATTTTCTAGATAATTCTCTCTGATTGACAGCAATATATCAAACATCAGCTTTCTGTCAAAGAAATCTGGGATGAGGCATTAAAACACACCTTGTGTGTGTGTGTGTGTGTGTGTGTGTGTGTGTGTGTGTGTGTGTGTCTTTTCTGGAGAAATGACATAAGAGGAAATCTAAAGATAAACACCAGCTCTTATGAGTAAAGATTAGCTGTGCTGACAGTGGCTACTGTTAACATTTAACACTTTATGACAAACAGAAGAATAACGAGAAACGTTAAACCGACAAACTGTAAAACTATCAACTATATTTGTGATGTTTATTCGCCTGTTCTGAAGCTGACAGTATGATGTCGTGTGTAAATACCGCTAGCACTAACACCACAGCACACGGAGACACACATTTACAGCTGATAAAGAGAGCAAAACCGCCTCGATTTCAGAAACAACTGCGAAAAACACACATAACAGCCCGAAAACAGAATAATAACATACCTTCATTAGGTGTCGACCGGAAGCGGTAGAGTAGAGCTCATCTTCGACAAACATCCGGCGCGGACCTTCAAAATAAAAGTCCCCAAGCGGGGCTTTACATTCAAAATAAACGTCACCGCACGTTTATGTTTTTCACAATAAAAGTCCTGGTCCGTTGATTACAGTGCGTTGCGTTCATCATACTGCAGCCTGTATCTATTCAAATAAGTCCTGCATACAGTTATTAGGATGATTGTTTCTGATTTGTTTACAGTTGACCTTGCATTCAGACATGTTTTCTCACACAAACTCTTAAAAAAAAAAAAAAACAGAACATTACCTTGTTTTTCTCCAAGTTTGAGAAATATGTCCTGATGCTAATGTGATCGCTGAGGAGAAAGTGAAGCAAGTGATTAAACTGGTCGTTTTAAACGTGCAATTCCTTAGCAAGCACATATACATTACTTTTTTTTTCTTTTTTTTTAATAAAAAGTCCAATAAATCACATGCACCTCATAACAGCACATTTAAAGCAACTTCTCCAATAGAGTTTATAGGCTAATTAGCAGACATGGCAAAACTGCTACAGTTAATGAGGCATCTAATTAAAACTTCGAAGTGACAAAGAGAGTGAGAGTTATTTTAGAATATAATATTATTGACAATGTCTCTGAAATGTTACATTGAAAAAGATTTCCAACTACAGTCATGTGATCAAATGACCAAATTATCCAAAATATATTTGTTTGATCCTGGAATAAGCAAAATAAGCAAGCTGACATTCAGTACAATCTTTTATTTTGAATATATACAGATTTATTTTACATTACATTTACCCCCGGGTTCACAGACAGGCTTATCTCAGACTAATGCATGTTTGAGCGGTTTTAACCGAAAGCAACTTGCACTGATTTATCTAGAATATGATGAAGGGAATCAGAAGATGTACACCAGTAATGTTTTTTTTCTTCTCTAAGGCACATTTATTAAAGCTACGTAAATCCTAATTGAACAAAGGCCTAATCCTGGCCTTTTCTAATTATGATAATTATTTTGAATGAGCAGGCCTGAGTAAAACACACATATTACATGACAGACACCTGTTGATTTGTATCTTTCTTCAGCAGGTGAAGCTGGAAAAATAGGTTCGTAAAGAACTATTTAAAAATGACATATTTAAAAACATTATTGAGAACTATGAATTGAGGATTGATTTCTGAAGATTCTTATGTACATTCACTGCTCATTCGTGGCACAAAAACACTATTAGGACTTCAGTTGCTCAGCACCTAAACAATACAGTCTCAATATCTGAATTCATTACTTCTTTTCCCAGCATACCTTAAAAAATTGAGGATATGTTTATGTTATGTTATTGTTTGTTATGTTATAGATCAGAGGTCTTCATTCCTGCTCCTGGAGAGCCACTGTCCTGCAGAGTTTAGTTCCAACCTGCTTCAGCACACCTGCCTTTGAATACTCAAGTGATTCTGAAGAGCTTGATGAGCTGATTCAGGTGTGTTTAATTAGGGTTGGAACTAAACTCTGCAGGACAGTGGCTCTCCAGGAGCAGGAATGAAGACCTCTGTTATAGATGATATTAGTATGATACTAAAGAGATCGTTCAGTCCGGTAGATGGCGCTAAATGAATGTATCGGAAGACCAGTCGCGCACGCGCAGTACTGTCTATCGTCACTGCGCATGCGCATTGTGCACATGGAGGCAGTTGAATGAGCTGTAGCTGATATCTGCGGAAACATCTGTCGTTTCGTTTTCTTCTGTTTAATAAGTTGAATATATGTTATTTTGCACTTATTGTCGAGAGTGTGATATAAGCCGACGGTGTGTTGATCTGCGGCTCGTCTGAAGCTCTGCTGGGAGTGTGTGAGCGTTGATCATCGGCTCTGCTGTGAATAGAGTTGAGCAGATCCGTGTGTGTGTGTGTGTGTGTGTGTGTGTGTGTGTGTGTGTGAGATGGAGGCTCCCCCGGTCTCTGTGATGCCCGTCACGGGTGGAGCCATCAACATGATGGAGTATCTGTTGCAAGGTACATGTATACACACACACACACACACACACACTAATGCACCTTCAGCTAGATAGATTGTTAACTTATTATAACTTTAACTTTTTGGCAACACTTTACAATAAGGTCATTAGTTAATGCTTTAAAAATTAGCAATTGTTAGTTAACAGTGGTGTTAATGTTAGTTAGTAGTGCATTAAATAATGTTAACATTTAATCTTTAAAAAAGTGTTGTTCATTGTTCGTTCATATTAACTAATGAATCCTTATCGTTGAGGGTTAATAAAACATGTAAAAACTGTGACAATGACATGTTCAAATGTAAAATTTAATTTGTTAACATGAACTAACAATGAAGAATAGTTTTAAAGCATCTTTTAATCTTAGTCAATACATTAGGAATAAATGACTAAAATCAATTATCACTAAAATTTAATGGATCTGAGTGAATGAACAGTTGTATGCTTAATAACAAAGATTAATAAACTCTGACACGTGTTGCTCATGAGTAAATGCAGCAACTAACCTTAAAGGTGCAGTACGCGATTTCTGAGATACGCTGTTGATATTTGAAAATAAAAAATGTAATTTTTGACCAAAGCGCGTAAAGCACCTGAGGGTTAAGCTCTTCAGTGCTCATGTGTATACGCGTGGCCAGTGCCCTTGACCCCGTGTGTGTCCTCCCGCACAGGCAGTGTTTTGGACCAGTCGCTGGAGAGCCTCTTGCATCGGCTCCGGGGTCTGTGCGATAACATGGAGCCGGAGAGCTTCGCGGACCACGAGCTGGTGTATCTCCTGAAGGGCCAGCAGGGAAACCCGTTCCTCCTGCGGGCCCGGCGCTCACTCCTGCACCCCCCCGCCCCGTGGCACCTGCGCTACCTGGGCCAGCCCGAGGTGGGGGACAAGAGCCGGCTGGCGCTGGTGAGGAACTGTGTGGACGTGTCCGCCTCGCACGGCCTGCCCGAGGTGCTCAACGAGATGGGCTTCCGCATGGACCACGAGTTCGTGGCCAAGGGCCAGATGTTCCGGAAGGGGGCCATGAAGGTGGTGGTGAGCAAGCTGTCCCGGGTGCTGGTCCCGGGGAACACGGAGAACACCGAGCCGCTGTCTCTGTCCTATCTGGTGGAGCTGAGCGTTCTGGCCCCCGCGGGGCAGGACACCGTGTCCGAGGACATGAGGAGCTTCGCGGAGCAGCTGAAGCCGCTGGTGCACCTGGAGAAGATCGACCCCAAACGCCTCATGTAGAGCCTCAGAACACACACACACACACACACACACACACCTGGAGAAGATCGACCCCAAACGCCTCATGTAGAGCCTCAGAACACACACACACACACACACCTGGAGAAGATCGACCCCAAACGCCTCATGTAGAGACACACACACACACTCACACACACACACACACACACACACACCTGGAGAAGATCGACCCCAAACGCCTCATGTAGAGCCTCAGAACACACACACACACACACACACACACACCTGGAGAAGATCGACCCCAAACGCCTCATGTAGAGCCTCAGAACACACACACACACACACACACACACCTGGAGAAGATCGACCCCAAACGCCTCATGTAGAGACACACACACACACTCACACACACACACACACACACACACACCTGGAGAAGATCGACCCCAAACGCCTCATGTAGAGCCTCACACACACACACATACTCACCTGGAGAAGATCGACCCCAAACGCCTCATGTAGAGCCGCACACACACACACACCTGGAGAAGATCGACCCCAAACGCCTCATGTAGAGCCTCACACACACACACACACACCTGGAGAAGATCGACCCCAAACGCCTCATGTAGAGACACACACACACACACACACACACCTGGAGAAGATCGACCCCAAACGCCTCATGTAGAGACACACACACACACACACACACACCTGGAGAAGATCGACCCCAAACGCCTCATGTAGAGCCTCAGAACACACACACACACACACACACACACCTGGAGAAGATCGACCCCAAACGCCTCATGTAGAGACACACACACACACTCACACACACACACACACACACACACCTGGAGAAGATCGACCCCAAACGCCTCATGTAGAGCCTCACACACACACACATACTCACCTGGAGAAGATCGACCCCAAACGCCTCATGTAGAGCCGCACACACACACACACACACACACCTGGAGAAGATCGACCCCAAACGCCTCATGTAGAGACACACACACACACACACACCTGGAGAAGATCGACCCCAAACGCCTCATGTAGAGACACACACACACACACACACACACACCTGGAGAAGATCGACCCCAAACGCCTCATGTAGAGACACACACACACACACACACACACCTGGAGAAGATCGACCCCAAACGCCTCATGTAGAGCCGCACACACACACACATACTCACCTGGAGAAGATCGACCCCAAACGCCTCATGTAGAGCCTCACACACACACACACACACACCTGGAGAAGATCGACCCC
>NC_138236.1:39953711-39956211 GCF_964197995.2 Scardinius erythrophthalmus
TTCTGAGATCACACACACACACACACCTGAAGGGGTTTATTCTGAGATCTCACACACACACACACACACACACACACCTGAAGGGGTTTATTCTGAGATCTCACACACACCTGAAGGGGTTTATTCTGAGATCTCACACACACCTGGGGGCTGTTCCATAAACCAAGATTAGAGTATAAGCCAGGCTTATTTCGGTTAGTCAGGCTTATTTTTGGTAGATTCGGTTTCATAAATCAAACTTAAAAAAGTTCAAACTCAGTTACCCCGGCAACTTATGCTGGGAAACTAGCCTGGTCCAGGGCAGGCTAACTGTCAGGCTAAGCCTCAGTTGTTACACAGATCCTCTAACACTGACCAATAGGAACACAATGATATTACCACTGACACTCTCTCATACCATTATTGGACTTTATTAACCACTATTAGTCCAAAAATAAATACACAGTATACAGAAAATCAACTTAAATAAGGCTACAATGATAAATTAGTCAATATAGACCTATATATATATATATATATAGATAGATAGATAGGCCTAAATACAATATATAATATATATATATATATATATATATATATATATATATATATATATATATATATATATATATACAGTGCTATGCATAAGTTTAGGCACCCATGCTAAAGTTGACTAAAAAGAGGAATAAAAAATCATCTTTTGGAAATTGAACTTAATGCCTTAATTTAAAAAATGAGGAAAAATCCAACCTTTAAGAACACCAATTTTCTTTGTGAATGAATAATGTATCGTAAATAAATAAATGTTCTTCCTTAAAATACAGGGTGCATAAGTTTGGACACCCCTATGTTAAATTCCCATAGAGGCAGGCAGATTTTTATTTTTAAGTATTTAAAAAAAATTTTTTTTTAGGATATTATGCATCCTGATAAAGCAATGCAAATCAAACTAGCTATTAGGCTAACTGAAATAAAACCATGCCAATCTCAAGGTATGGTGAAGGCTATGTGATGATGTGGGGCTATTTTAATTCCAAAGGCCAAGGGAACTTTATCAGGATGCATAGTATCCTAAAAAAAAAATTTTTTTAAATACTTAAAAATAAAAATCTGCCTGCCTCTATGGGAATTTAACATAGGGGTGTCCAAACTTATGCACCCTGTATTTTAAGGAAGAACATTTATTTATTTACGATACATTATTCATTCACAAAGAAAATTGGTGTTCTTAAAGGTTGGATTTTTCCTATTTTTTTAAATTAAGGCATTAAGTTCAATTTCCAAAAGATGATTTTTTATTCCTCTTTTTAGTCAACTTTAGCATGGATGCCTAAACTTATGCATAGCACTGTATATATATATACTACAGGTTTTCTTTTTTTACTGGCTGAATGTTTTGTGCCCAAGATTTAATTAGATTGTTTTAAAGATTTATGAATACATTTCTCTCTGGTTTTGTTTGGCAGCTGTAGTACATGTTTATGATTAGAAGAACATTAGAACACAATCTAAAAAAAGCTTTGTAAAGCATAAGTTAAAATCACAAAATTAAAAATAAATAATTACAAAAGCAAATTTTAAATTTTAACTGGTAAGATGAATCTGAGCTTAGTAATTGACAGTATATTAGCCTACATTTGATTTACCCCATTACAATAGTCCCTTTACAGTTATTGCTATCATAAAAATATACACACAGGTTTAAAATTCTAAATAAGGCACATCTAATGTCCAAATAACAAATATTTTTGTGTATATATATATATATATATATATATATATATATATATATATATATATATATATATATATATATATATATATATGTGTGTACTTTATTATGTCTTTCAATTCAAACACATTTAACACAATTATACAAATTTACAGTTCCTTTAAAGACATCATATTTTCCCCCAATAAATATTCCTTATTTTTCCTTCTACTTTTTTTCTTTTGTGATAATACCCACCAACACATAGCCTAAAAACACACATGATTAGAACAATAACCAAAAAGTTCATAGACACTTTTACATATGATTTAAGGGGGATAAGACAAAAAACAATAAATAAATAGTAATAAAAATTTAACATTAACATATTTATATCAAACTCTTATAATGACACATAATTCCTAATAGTTATTCAAGTAATATTATTTGAATATAAAATATGCAATATTAAATAAGTAAAATAAATAAAAGAACAAATTACTAGAAATAAAAGGGAGGGAGTGTTATATAAAAATGTAGTTAATAATATATATTCCTTTATTTTATGGAATATTCTTTGATTTTAGAGTTGCACATATCTTTTCAAAATGTATACATTTGCTCTTAATTTAATGTTATCCTCTCCATAATGTACTTTAGAAACTAAATCTACTCATTTAAAACTGGGGATTCTTGCTTTCCAAAAAAATATTTCATTAAAAGCTGTAATTCTCAGCATTCTAAATAAGTATACATCATCTTTATTAAGTAGCATAGGTCCTATACCCAAAACTATATTTTGTATATTTA
>NC_138236.1:39991211-40063711 GCF_964197995.2 Scardinius erythrophthalmus
CTTTAATGTGATTTTTGTTGTTGCTTCAGACATTGAAAATCCTGTCAACATACATCTGATGCACATATCGACCAGTTCCATTCTGCTCCTCTAAATCTTCTCTGTCCTCCAGTTCATTGTGATTGTCATCTCTGATATCCTCTCCTTCAGGGTCAGGTAGCCGGAGTGCCATTCGCAATTCCCCATGTAGACAATTGAAACGCCTCTTCAGTACACCACATGCCCGCTCTACAGAGTTACGAGTTGAACAGCGTGCTGCGTTGTAGTTTCTCTGTGCAGGTGTTGTAGGATTCAGGAAGGGAGTAAGGAGCCAAGGTTTTAGAGGGAAGCCAGTGGGTAGCCATCGACAATGCCTTGCTCAAATGCAAGGAAAATTTGAGAATTTTGAAGAATTCGAGAGTCATGAATTGATCCAGGCCAGCGGGCCACACAGTTGAGGAACCGGAGATCAGAATCACAAACAGCCTGAATGTTTAGGCTGTGATATCCTTTTCTATTCACAAACAAATGTTCATGAGCTGTTGGAGCCTGGATTCTGACATGTGTCCCATCAATTGCTCCAACAACATTGGAAAATCTTGCTATGCTGAAGAACCCTTTTTTGACTTTGTTTAGCTCAGCCAGTTGGTTTGGAAACTGAGGGAGCTTATTTGAAAGTGCTCTTGATACCCTGTATATCACCCGTGACACAGAAGCTTTGCTGAGACCCACTGTGTCACCAACAGCATTCAGGAAAGTTCCTGTTGCATAGAATCTCAACGCAGTGCAAACCTGTAGCACTGCTGGGATGCTGTGGCTTCTTGAAGTGGCAGGGCTCAGTACTTCAGCTAATTCATCTGTCAGACTCACTATAGCTTCCTTGGGCAAACGAAACCGACCGATGAAGTCCTCATTATTATATATTTCCAGTGGGTTACTGCGGTCCCTAAAAACCCTTTCCCTTCTCATAGCTCTCTCCATAACGTCGTCAGCAAACCACAAATTATGAGCCATTTCCCCTTTTCTTTTGGCTGTTTGTAATGTAACTGATTGTTACTGCTGGTTGCCAAGGTAACAGAGTCTTAGACCTAAGTTAGCCTGGGGCAGAGCCATAGAGAGAAAGAGTTGCGACACTCCCATAGACCTCCGCTGTAAATAATGGCGGCGCTTTTAACCGCCTACTTCCGGGATTTGAAGATCGGAATAGTTCCAAACACTGTCATTTTGGCGTTGGACCGCATTCACTTACATTGCTGCGCGTCGAGTTGTTCCAGAGTTATGTTGCTGAAATATCGACCTCTTTTGAATTGTCAACTGTCTATTTTGTATCAGAGGCCCTTTGCGATGCTTATACTGGTCTTCATTTGTACATGCACAGCGTAATTATTTATATTTTATGTTAGTTGTTTCAACCAATTTTCAAGCACTGCCTGCTAACTTAGCTAGTTAGCTAGCGCGACTTCGTCAGTAAAGAGTTCGGTAATGAATCGCTGCCACCTTTATAGCAACTTTTATTTAATGTAATTTTTTGGGATATAGCCTACTAACTTTTCATTATGTTTTATTGTCTTGAGTGAAGCGGCTTGTGAGAACAATGCTGGACCTCTAGGATTGTTATGGCCATCACCAGTCCTGTCTGTTTCATGGATCACCTGCCCCTGATTTTTGCTTTTCTTTTTCACACAAGCACACATTTTTTGTTGTCTGTCATTGTTTAATAAAAATAGTTTATTTGAAAACCTTCATTTGTATCAGCAATGCTTAAATTCGTTTTTAATCTGTTATAGTTTTGATAATGTGTATGGCTTAATATTAAAATAATATTCTTAGTCTACTTAACATGATAATGTTTCACGTTGTGGTCCTGGGGTGGCCACTTTCATCAGAAGAAGTGAGCTAGCTTAAGCGAACTCTGAACGGACCTCTTTGCGTGATCACGAAGGTAGGCTGATGGCTGAATCAAAATTTATAAGCAAAATCACGGGAATCAATAGCCTAATACAGCCCAGTTGTGCTAAAATAAATATCATGAGACGTCCATCATCAGATGAATGATATGGAATAGTTAAGTTAGACCCGCTAAAGCCAGTGCTACTACCCATGCGAACATGAACACTAAGCTTTTCCCTCCAAAAATATAGCCTAAAACTTGTCTCCAAATGCAAAACTGACATTAACAAAATGCAATAACAGCTGAAAAAGTACTTGGGGTGTGTTTTATTTTATATTTACCGTTCAATAATGCAATCGCTGCTGTCTGTCCCATAGAAGAGCATGACAGCCAGCGTATGTTTTGGAACTATTGGGGCTTACATGAACCACGTGACAGCCATAGCGGCGACATCAAAGAGTGTCGCAACTCTTTCTCTCTATGGCTCTGGCCTGGGGGTAAGAGGTGGTGTCCAAAAATAGACCATAATTTTTTTTGGTCTAAATTAAGTCAGTCTTTATTTTTGTGAAACAGTCTAACTTGCATTAGACTAGTCTATGAGCAAATTTTAGACTTGTCTAACACTATAGACCGGTCTAAAATAGCTTTGTGAAACCGGCCCCAGAACGGAGGCTCACTATTAGCCAGCATCACACACATGACCAGCGTTGGCCAATAGTGAGCCTCCGTTCTGACGTACAAACCAGAAGCGCTGCGCTGTTACACTACGTCAACTCACTTAATTAGCCAGGGCACCATACAAAATTTATCAAAGAATTTGCTGATTTTCTATCAGAGTTAGTACTGGCTGCAGATAAAGTCCTAATTGTTGGTGATTTTAATATACATGTAGATAACGAAAAAGATGCATTGGGATTGGAATTTAAAGACATTCTGAACTCTACTGGAGTTAGACAACACGTGTCAGGACCTACTCATTGTCGTAATCATACTCTAGATCTAATATTATCACATGGAATAAATGTTGATGCCATTGAAATTCTGCAGCAGAGCGATGACATCTCAGATCATTATCTAGTCTTGTGTAAACTTAATTTAGCCAAGGCTGCAAAGTCGACTCCGTGTTACAAATATGTTAGACCTATCACTTCTGCCACTAAAGATTGCTTTATCAATAATCTTCCTGATCAGTTTCATCATCTCAGCATCCCGGATAGCTTAGAAGAACTAGATATTGCGACAGAAACTTTTAACTGTCTCTTTTCTAGCACTTTAGCCACAGTTGCTCCGTTGCGCTTAAAGAAGATTAAAGAAAATAGTCCAACGCCGTGGTACAACGAGCACACTCGGGCCCTTAAGAGAGCAGCCAGAAAAATGGAGCGCAACTGGAAGAAAACAAAACTAGAGGTATTTTGCATTTCATGGAAAGAGAGCACAATTGCGTACAGAAAGGCCTTAAAAGCTGCTAGATCTGCTTATTTTCAACCCTATTAGAAGAAAATAAACAAAACCCTAGGTATTTATTTGAAATAGTGGCTAATCTAACGAAAAATAAATCTTCAACCCCAGACGTTTCCAAGCAACACAGCAGTAATGACTTTATGAAATTCTTTACTAACAAGATTGATAATATCAGGGAGAAAATTATAACTATGCAACCGTCCACTACAGTATCACATCAGGCAGTGCATTGTAGTCTCCTTGAAGAAAAGGTTGATTCATTTATTGCTATAGGAGAGGAAGAATTTACTAAACACGTTAAATCATCTAAATTGACAACATGTATGTTAGACCCTATACCGACTAAGCTATTGAAAGAGATGCTTCCAGAGGTCACAGATCCTCTTCTTAATATCATTAATTCGTCTTTGTCTCTAGGATACGTACCAAAAACTTTTAAGCTGGCTATGATTAAACCGCTTGTTAAAAAAACGCAACTTGATCCCACAGAATTAGTCAATTACAGGCCGATCTCGAATCTACCTTTTCTGTCAAAGATGCTAGAAAAGGCAGTATCCTCACAACTATGTTCCTTTTTAGAAAGAAATGATATCTGCGAGGATTTCCAGTCCGGATTTAGACCGTACCATAGTACTGAGACAGCTCTCATTAGAGTCACACATGATTTGCTCTTATCATCCGATCGTGGTTGTATCTCGCTATTAGTGTTACTCGATCTTAGTGCTGCATTTGACACTATCGACCACAACATTCTTTTACATAGACTTGAAAATGATGTTGGCATTAGTGGAATTGCATTAGCATGGTTTAAATCATACTTATCTGACCGTTATCAGTTTGTAGCAGTAAATGAACAGATGTTTTATCGATCACAAGTTCAGTATGGTGTACCTCAAGGCTCAGTACTAGGACCGCTGCTGTTCACTCTGTACATGCTACCCTTAGGAGATATCATTAGGTAACATGGAATTAGCTTTCACTGTTATGCTGACGATACTCAGCTCTATATTTCTTCATGCCCAGACGAAACTTACCAATTTAGAAAATTAACGGAATGTATAGCTGATATAAAAATTTGGATGACTAGTAATTTCCTACTACTAAATTCTGAAAAAACAGAGATTCTAATTATTGGACAAAAAACTTCCTCACGTAATAATCTAGAATACTGTCTAACATTTGATGGCTGCTCTGTTAAGTCTTCATCGTTGGTTAGGAACCTGGGTGTGCTCTTTGATACCAATCTTTCATTTGAAAGTCACGTGTCTAGTATCTGTAAAACCGTATTTTTCCATCTTAAAAATATATCTAAATTACGTCATATGCTCTCATTGACAAATGCGGAACAATTAGTTCATGCGTTCATGACCTCAAGGCTAGATTATTGTAATGCTCTACTGGGTGGTTGCCCTGCACGCTTAATAAACAAACTACAGCTAGTTCAAAACGCAGCAGCTCGAGTTCTTACTAGAACCAGGAAGTATGACCATATTAGCCAGATTCTGTCAACACCGCACTGGCTCCCTATTAAACATTGTATAAATTTTAAAATATTGCTGATTACTTACAAAGCACTAAATGGTTTAGCTCCACAGTACTCGAGCGAGCTCTTAACGCATTATAGTCCTTCACGTCTATTGCGATCTCAAAATTCCGGCCAGTTGATAATCGACTGCTGGCGGTAGATCCTTCTTCTATTTAGCACCAAAACTTTGGAACAGTCTTCCTAACATTGTCCGGGAAGCAGACACACTCTGTCAGTTCAAAGCTAGACTAAAAACACATCTCTTTGACCTAGCATTCACATAACACATTATAGACTTCTATAATTCCATAATAGGCTGCATAGATTAGGCCAGCCGGAACCGGGAAGACTTTCCATAAATCCTGATGTACTCGTTACATCATAAGAAGAATGGCATCTACGCTACTATTAGTTTCTCTTTTTATACCGAGGTTTACCGCAGTCCGCCGGATCCAGATCTGATGAAGGACCTGCGCCTGGACATGACGACAACGCAGTCCTGAAGTGTCGACCAGTCTCTCCCCATTTACTGAAGTGAGGTGGACCCCGGCCGTATCCAAATCAGATGATGGATCTGCACCTGGACCCAACCATGACGCATCCCTGAAGTGCCAGCCTCATCAGCCCTGTGAAGGCTTCATCGACACGACCAATCTGACTTCTGACCTGTAACACTGCCTGGATCGTAATCATACACTGTTCGCTCGTTGGCCAGAGGAGAACTGGCCCCTGACTGAGCCTGGGTTCTCCCAAGGTTTTTTTCTCCATTCTGTCCCCTGATGGAGTTTTGGTTCCTTGCCACTGTTGCCTTGGCTTTTGGCTTGCTTAGTTGGGGACATTTAATATTCAACAATATTATTGATCTGCCTTATTTAGGGTGGACGATGATGCAATTTTCTTCTAGAAACAAACTTTGTTGTATTATTTTCATGTTATCAATGTGAAGCTGCTTTGACCCCATTGCCTTATCTACTGCTTTTCTTATCGTTGTGGGCTTTATAGGGTGAGTGATGTTTCTTAATATACACAAGTGAGACAGACTAGTGCAAATATTACAAATAGGTTGTTGTCTTTCCTCAAAGCCACGCTGGGGGAGTTTTTTGCCCCCGTAAAGAAATGGTCATTTTCAGGCCGCAATTTAATAAGTTGAGCTGTCTGCTCCTTGCTCCCTGAAACAATTATTAATTGCTAATATTAGCACAAGTTTTGCCTCACACCACCTGACAAATGAAGCCACGCAATGGTGAAGAAGGAGTTAAGATGAAGTTTATAAGAAAGAAAAACTTGTGGCTATTAACTGTGGTTTTGCTAGCTATTCGAGTAAATGAAAACATAATACTTAAATGTAAATTTGCCGTCCACCACCGAACTCTCGGCCACAATTTTTTTTAATAAAAATGCTGTCGTCACAGGTGCGCAATGACTTATGGGATAGGATAGGCCGCTAAGGATCCATTTATGGGTGCTTCTCATTTCTTATTTGTGCATCCTCGTTTCCTTTCCTCTCGTCTCGTCTCAGCTCCACCCCCTGTAGAAAGCAAGGAAAGGCTGCTAGGAAAAGACGCGAGGACGGAGGAATCGAAGGAAATCTTATTTATACATTAGAATACTTGATCACTCGAGCGTCACTTCACAGCGTCATCAGCAGCGCTCAAAGGATCTGCCCTTATGATGTTGAAGTTTGTTTATTTAAGAAATTCATAATAAATAATAATAAAGCAAGATACCCTGTTGAAATACTGTATGTGAGATGTGTGGTTTATATAAACAGCAAAAATAAAGTAGAAATTAAAATTATTGTGACCGATGTGAAGAGGGAGTAGAATTTATAAGTGCATCACGTTTTAGTTGATAAAACTCTTCCGCATAAGATACACCCGTGTATCCTCGCTCATGACTCCTCATGAAGCTCCTCACTCCTCGTTTCTCGACTCCTCACGGTGCAATTAGAGAATTGAGATGTCCTTCAAGATGGCTGAGCTCGATCGGTTTCCGAGTCATATGATGGAGGACGGAGGAGTGAGGAGACGAAGAGATATTGAGAAGCACCATCTGTTTCTTTCCTTTCACGGGGAAACGAAGGGTGCATTTGGCGTCACTTTTGAATCAGGGTAGCCTTCGTCGCGCCACAATGACGCAACCGGCCTTCGAATACGGCCTTCGAAGGATGCAGAATTGAATTGGGAAACCCTTCATCACGCTGCGGTGATGCAATCGGACTTCAAATGCGACCTTCCGAAGATGCAGCCTTCGCATTGGGACACAGCTTATGTATTTATTATGTCTATGTCACGTCAGTCAAGCCCGAACAAGACACACGCAAGTGACGCACGCTTAAGCAACCCATAGCAACGTGTTATGGCAACGACACCTCAGACTGACAGATACGTAAAAATAGGCTACTCTAGTTTTGTTCACATTGACATGTTAATTATAATCGAATGCATTTTGTTTTATTGACCACAATATTATCATTGATATTTGTTTGAGAGGGGCACTTTTGATTCATTTTGAAAAAGGGGCTCGAGCACCCAAAATGTTTTTGTAGGAGACTTTGAGCTTTGTAAGTTTGTAGATCTTATATGCACAAACATCTACATAACACACTAAAGAAAACATGAAAACGCATCATATTACCCCTTTAATACATTAATACATTAATGCAAATGTAATGCAACTATTATTAAAAATATGGGTAACACTTTATAATAACTGCACGCTATTAATCATTAGTTAAGTATTAGTAAACAGTTAATTTGTAATTTATAAAGCATTAATAGACATTAATAAGCAGTTTATAAATACAGCTATAAATGCTTTGTTCCGGCTTTTTTAAGCATATCTATAATGTGTTTAATAATTGAATTTTCATACTTTATTAATGATCAATTTATCATTTCTAAATTAAGTATTGCATTATTTACAAACCGGTTATTTAGGAGTTTCCAGTGGTTCATAAGATCACTTAGTAAGTAAATGATTAATAAACTTTTTAAATAGATATTATTATTCAGACATATAGTAATAGTTACTTAGTGTGATAATAAATGCTTTATTAGCATGTATTTCTACTGTAATTCATGGTTAATTCAGGAAGTTATAAAGCATTTAGTAGTGGTCAGTTAACTATTTTCGTGAGCTCAACTAAAGTGAGGACTATGCCTTGTAAAGCATTTATAAAGGATATTTAGAGGCTGTTAAATATTTTTATATTCTTTATCACTGTGTTGTGTTTGTTTCCTTTTTCTGTTTAGAAGATAAATGAGTCTTTAAATCTCCTTTATAAATGCTTTACAAGGCATAACTAGTCCTCACTTTAGATGAGCTCACAAAGTAGTTAACTGACCACTACTAAATGCTTTATAACTACCTGAATCTACTACATTTACTTACACTTTCTAAGTGATCTTATTAATCACTGACAACACCTAGTTTGTAAATAATGGTAAATAATGTAACTGGTTTGTAAATAATGCTATACTTCATTTAGAAATGATAAATTGATCATTAATAAATAATGAAAATACAATTATTAAACACATTATAGATATGCTTATAAATAAAGAATAAATCATTTATAGTTGTTTTTATACACTGCTTATTGATGTATATTAATGCTTTTTAAAAGATGAAATAACTGTTTAGTAATGCTTAACTAATGATAAATAGCATGCAGTTATTATAAAGTGTTACCAAAACATGATATACAGTATAAACTCAAGTTGCACTGTTTTCTAAAAGTGAGCTTGAACAGTTTTTTATTCTTATAATTATGAAAAATTAATATTACATTAGTCTTTGTCTCCCTCTGCTGGTACAACACAAACACAAAGATATTCAGGCCCTTTATTTACTCTAACAAAACTCTGAGCTTTTTGAGTTACTGTGCATTTATACAAATAAAATGATTAAAGGGATAGTTCACCCAAAAATGAAAATTCTGTCATCATTTACTCTCCATCAAGTTGTTCCAAACCTGTATGATTTCCTTTCTTCTGCTAAACACAAAAGAAGATATTTTAAAGAAGGTCGGTAATTAAACAGGTGCTGGTCCCCATTGACATCCATAGTATTTTTTTTTTTCCTACTGTGGAAGTCAATGGGGTCCATCAGTCGTTTGGTTACCGACTTTCTCCAATATATTCTTTTGTGTTCAGCAGAAGAAAGAAAGTCATACAGGTTTGGAACAACTTGAGGGTGAGTAAATGATGACAGAATTTTCATTTTTGGGTGAACTATCCCTTTAACCTATGAATGAGAAACTGTAATTTGCTGTGAAATAAAAGGTGTTTCACTGCCGCCTCATCAGGTCTGTCAGAGGATCGCTGAAATCTAAATGAAGTCTTAATTTATAACAGTGAAGTCACTGTATCTTCAGTCTCTGTTGATTCTGTTGACTGTGAGTCTCTGTAGTGGATCCTTATTCACCATCAGATGATCATCAGAAGATCAGACTGTCATTTAATACCTAAAATAAAACACACAAACAGTCACATATGCAGTATTATATCTGTCACATCTTTTAATAAGAAAACTAACTAGTTTATCTATATTAATTCATTCTCAAACATGATCATATAGCTTCTATCTGATGCTCAAAGTCACTTTACAAAATCAAAAGCACATGAAAGGTCACTTTCACACAACGGACAGCTGATACAGAACCAGCAGAAATTATCATTACACTCACTACACATTTAATATCAGTTAATAACAACCCAAATCGCAGATAATTACACGCATAAGGCGTCTTTACACAGAAACCAAATCTGAAGCGGCATAAATCACAAAATGTGCATTTACACAGAATGTTTATTGCTTCTCTGATGCCGAGAACATAAATTTACTCAGGAATTAAAATCGTGGGAAATAATACTTTGAACATGTCATGAGAGGACACAAAACGTTATTTAACAACTATGTCTTTATTCAGCGGACTGCCTCAACTACACACTTCGTGCACTTTGAACTTCCTTCACTCCAAACTCCCCCACTCCCCTTTTACCAAGCCCCACCTACATCTGTCGGTGGGGTCTAATAAGCCCATACACAATAAGGCTGATTCCACACATATATCTTTTCATTAACACATAACAAAATAAAATGCAACACAATGAAACTACCTCAAAATGGTTGTTTGCTTTTCTTCTACTAATTAAAGATATTAAAGAACTATATGATATAGCATTCATTGTCTCATTTTCTACGTTATCTATCTTCTTCTTTCCTATTTGTTTTTAGAAACTAGAACAATAGAACAAAACCACATTCTTATCAGACTCTGTTAACTGATTTTAGTCTAAGTATCGTGTTGGTGTTTTCACAACTCTTCCGCTGGAAGTTACAACTGGCGTTGCCTTCACAGGTGCAGCAGGATTGCAGCTGCAGGATTATTTAAATGTACAGTCTCTGGAACAGCAGGGCCTGAATTTCTTCCTCTTTGAGTAGAATCTGGCTGCAATGGCATCGCTTGCAGATGTTTACGATTCCTGCGTAGGACAGCTCCATTCTGTGTTTGCACCATGTAAGATCTTGGTTTGGATGTTTTGTTCAGCACCACAACTGGTGTTTTCCAGCCTTTCTCACTGTCAGTTTAAGAAGAACTTTCTCCCCAAGCTGAAGTTCTGGTAAAACACAAGCTGAGTGTTTTCGATCATAGAAGAACATGTAGGATTTCTTTGCAGCTTGATCCTTCATCTCCATGGCTTTATAATCAATGGGTTGAGGCTGGTGTTTTTCCTCAAGCATTGGCAGGTTAATTCTGATCTGTCGACCTGTCATTATCTGGGCCGGGCTTAGACCAGTTGCTGTAATGGGTGTTGCCCGGGTAGCACATCAGTGCCATAAGAAGGTCAGGTTGGCAGAGAATCCATTTTGCAGTTTGAACTAATTTTTCAGCATCTCCATTGGCTTGGGGGAAATGGGTAACCCTTCCTTTTACAGTCCCCTAATTACTAGGTATTTACCTGGTAAATATATGGTAAGTTATAGCTGGTTATTGTTAGTTACCACAGGTGACAAGTATGTAAATGCAGAGAAACTACAAACTAATTACTAAGTATTTATCTGGTAAGCATATGGTAAATTATAGTATTTTAGTGTGTAATTACTTAAGGTGATTAGTATGCAATTACAGAGAAACTACCAGGGAAAAAAACACCACTGTTAAATATCAACTCAACAAAGTACTGTGTACTTGTTACCTGTTTAGGTTGGTAATAACTCAGATTTAATTGTGTACTTCCTCAGAATGTAGGCAGCCAATTTTTAGAAACACCTCCAGTATTACCCATCAATTCAAGTTAGGTTTGTAGTTATCCTAGGGTTATGTTGGTAACAGTCCATGTTTATTTATTACTATCTTGAAATTAAGATGGTAGTTTCCAATAAATTACCTTGTCTTACATAGTTGTTGTTCATTGCTCCACCCATTTATAGAGGGTTTATCAAATAATTTACCTTACACTTACCTGGTAACTACCCCGCAGGAACAGTTTTCCCTAATTCAAGTCAAGTCAAGTCAAGTCATCTTCATTTATATAGCGCTTTTAACAATGTAGATTGTTTCAAAGCAGCTTTACAGAGATAAACGTATAATTTCAGGTAACAGATTGTTTCGGCTTTACAGCAGAGTTAAGTTATTTCCATCTAAAGTTAGTTTTGATTGATTTGCTTCCGTCGCAATGATCATTTGTTATTAAATTAGGGGCCGCTAAGACGACACCATTCCCTCTACACAGACTTTAAACGCGAACCTGTGACCTAATGTCAGGGCACATCTTAAATACTGGGTATGTTCTTGCAGATGTTTTTACAATTTACTCAGTAAGTAAAGTGCAACTGTACTGTAAAATGAAGCCTTGTTTATTTCCATGGTATTACCGGAATTGTACCATATAACTTGATCATTCCCTTTTCCATATAGTCACAATTTTTTACCTCGTATGTCCTGCAACGTTACCAAGGAAAACATGACAATTTACTCGGTAAGTAAAGTGTAACTGTACTGTAAAATGAAGCCTTGTTTATTTCCATAGCATTACCGGAATTGTAGCACATAACCTGATCATTCCCCTTTTCCATATAGTCACAATTTTTTACCTCGTATGTCCTGCAACGTTACCAAGGAAAACATGACAATTTACTCAGTAAGTAAAGTGTAACTGTACTGTAAAATTCCCCTGGTAGTTTCTCTGTAATTGCATACTAATCACCTTAAGTAATTACACACTAAAATACTATAATTTGCCATATGCTTACCAGGTAAATACTATTAATAAAATAAATAGTTTCTCTGCATTTACATACTTGTTACCTGTGGTAATTACCAATAACCAACTAAAACTTACCATATATTTACCCGGTAAATACCTAGTAATTAGTTTGTAGTTTCTCAGCATTTACATACTTGTTACCTGTGGTAATTACCAATAACCAACTATAACTTACCATATATTTACCAGGTAAATACCTAGTAATTAGGGGACTGTAAAAGGAAGGGTTACCGGCACCCTTTAGCGTCAATATGACACGCACAGAGCTTTGTTCGGTTATGGGTAGGTTTAGGTCTGGGGTAGGGTTAGGGTTAGACCGCTAGGAGGCGCCTTCTGGCCCATATCTATCTGCGTCTCATATTGACGCTAAAGGGTGCCATGTGCGTTCGATGTAGACGAAATGTAAAAAGCGTCAGTATATGACGCCTTGGGATGAGAACGGGCTGGGGAAATAAGGACTTGAGGTTGTGTGTTGAAAATCGTAGTCTGTACTGAACTGCTGAAATTCAGCCGAAGTGAACTGTGTCCCGTTGTTAGATATAAGCTATTTCAGAATTCCCCATCTTACAAACATGCACTTCAGTCTGCTGATAAAAGCTGGATGGTGGTTGAATGTGGGCTATTTCGATGTCACGCGAGTAATAGTCTACAACTATCAAGTAAGTTTTACCATTCAGCTCGTATACATCTGCTGCAATTTTGCACCAGGGACCAGCAGGCAAGGGGGTAGTGATTAAAGGTTATTTCTTTTGTGTGGGTTTGTGGGCCTGACAAAAGGTGCACATTGAGACCCTTGTGTTAATATCATTACCTATTGCAGGCCACCAAACTGACATCTTTGCCCTCTGACGGCACTTGGTGAGACCTTGATGCCCTCCATAAATTTGGCCTAACACTTCCTCCCTTATCGAATGACAATCCTGTCCTCATACAGGAGCAGCCCATTGACAACTGCCAAGGAAGCCCTAGCGGTATGATAGCCGCTCTTGCTTGGCCAACCCATGTTGAGAAAGCTTATCACTTCCTGGAGACCTTCATCTTCTTTCTTGGCCTCTCTAATAGCATCTAGCTTTGAATGTGAGACCTCTTTGGATGTGATGACTGCTTCAACATATGCTTTCACCTCAACCTCCATCTCTGAGTGACAGTGCCCTTTCAGAGGATTCCGAGAAGGTGTGTCCGCCACCACCAAACATTTACCAGGGACATGCACTGTTTTCACATTGAAGCGCATGAGGCGCAAAAGTGACCGCTGGCACCGTAATGGGGCATGATCAATATCATAGGAGTTAATAAATGGGACCAAAGGCTTGTGGTCTGTTTGCAGGCAAAATTCATCCAAGCCTTGAAGGTAGCGGACAAACCGCTCACATGCCCAAACACCAGCCAGGCACTCCTTTTCTATTTTGGAGTATCTGCACTCTGCTTCAGTCAAGGTTCTGGAACAGAATGCGATGGCACATGCTGCATCACCATGGACTTGGAGCAGGTCACCTCCTAACCCAAAACTACTCGCAATTGCACTAACTATAGTGGGTTTCTAAGGATTGTAATATGCGAGAGCAGGAGCTGTGGCTACCTTGCACTTTACTTTGTCCAGAGCCTGCTCTTGGACTTCTGTCCAAAACCAGATTGCTTCATTCCTCAGCAGAGCTGTGACTGGCTGAAGCTCTGTGGAAAGATCTGGCACAAATTTGCCTAAATAGTTGATCATCTCCAGAATTTGCCTAAGCTCCGTCACATTAGTAGGACTAGGCATATCAGTGATTGCCTTCACCTTCGTTGCATCAGGCTTGATGCCTTCATGACCGATTGTTTGGCCAAAGTACTGCAGCTCAGATTTGTTAAAGTGACATTTATCATGGTTTATCATCAATTTGCTCATTTCTCTTTGTAAAATTTCGGGCGTAGAAGTAACCCCAAAAGTCTAGTCTATTAAAACAGAATCATCCTACTGGAGTTAGGAATGTGGTCAGCTTCACGCAGCTTGGGTCCAAAGGGATTTGCCAAAACCCTGAAGATGTATCCAAAGTAGAAAATACACTGGCTCCTGAGAGTTTGGGGGCAATATCCTCTAATGTTGGGAGAATAAAGCGCTCACGTTTTACAGCTTGATTCAAACGTTTGAGGTCAACGCAAATTCTGACAGAACCGTTCTCTTTTACAATGGGAACCATTGGGGCACACCATTCCGTTGGTTCGGTGACTTCGGAAATTATCCCTTAGGACAGCATGCGCTTCAGATCCTGTTCGACTTTAGGCAACAGGGGAAAGGGAATTCTACGAGGGCTGACAAGACTATAAGTAGTGGCATCTGACTTAAGTTAAATTTTAACTGGTTCACAGTTGAGCAAGCCAATGTCTCCATAGACGTCATTATGGTCTGTGATTTCATCCACTCTCTGTACTAGGCCCATCTTACAAGCCGTGCTTCAACTGAGAAGATTGTTATCAAATGGCCCATCTACAACAAAAACCCACAATTCAAAAATGTTTCTTTTACTTTCTGTATTTGCTAGGAATTTTCTCATACAGCTCACTTTTCCCCTAGGACTTTTCACTGTTATACTGGTTTTGACCAGTGGAGGGCGCCCTTGTAAGCTCTCATATGTAGAGCATGACATGATGGTGATGTCGGCCCAAGTATCAATTTTGAACTTGACTGACCTGCCCTGTATGGGGAGAGTAATGCACCACCTGTCCTCGGAAGCAGACTCATTCATTAACCCTCTGGGGTCGACAAACGCGCCGGCACGTTTTGCTGGATTTTCTTTACATGGTAGCACAATAAACTTAAATTTCTCCGTCATTTATGGTCATACAGAAAAAAGAAATATGAAAAAAGAATCTGTGATATTTCTACTTTTGTATGTGTCCACTTACAATCGAATCAAAACATTGTGCTTTTGTAAAATAAAGAAAATAAACAGGGTGTGCTTTCTGCCTCTCCGTCGCGGTGAACTTTTTTTCTTGAGCACGTCTATAAACTGAAACAAAACTCAGCGAATACTTGTCACACATTTATGAGCCATATACCTTTATAAATATTTAAGTGTGTACTTTTAAATGATCAGATTCAAACTGAAAACAAATATTCTCTGTTTAAGTAATTTGTATAAAACCAACAAGATGTCCAGCTTCTCACGCGCTTGCTAATTATTTTTAATTTGACCACGCCCACGCGCGCAAAAGAGATTCACATGAAAATCTCCACATGGAACGCGAACACGCTCATTACCTCAAAAACAAAGCACCAACAAACTTCACAAGTCTCTGCTTTTCGTCGAGTTTGAAAGACGTGCTGTGAGCTTACATTGGATTTACCTCAGCAGAAGAAGAACGCAATTTGAAGACAAGAAAGATGTAAGGTGAGAAATTCTTAATTATTAGTTCATGTTATTGTTGCATAAACTTCACATTGCAGTTGAACTGTTGTTAGATATATGGTGAATATTATAATATTTGGACCCGTGTTTACTGTTACTGTGTTTGTGGATATCTGCTCAAACGTAGACATGTATAATATGGTAACCATAATGTTTCATATTTTGGAGCGAGCTCTGGTTTTGAATGTATCGCGATCGCGTTTGAAACGATCGCGTTTGAAAAGCAAAACGCACCAAACAAAGGCTTCATGTTTTTACTATTATCTCATTTCATATCATTATAACGAATGGAAACATTTGAAGTAACATGATAATCAATGTATTTTTCTCTAGCGTAGTTGTTACTGAAATCTTTTGGAAGATTTATATGCTGCTATAGGTTATTGTTATTATTATTTTATGCAGCACTGTGCATAGCCTATGCTTACAAGGCACAACAAACCTGATGTTCATTATATTATATATTGTTGGAAACATTTGTATGTGTGTGTATTCTGTGAATTTTAAAAAGCAATTTTAACCAGAAAAATCTAAAATTTATTCCCAATAAATTTTAGAACTATATTTCCTATAGTTTCTCTTGATATCAGTATGTTCACTTTTTTTTTCAGGGACCAGATGCCACTGAGTCCTGCTGACTTCAACATTCACATGAGTCTCTGTATATGAACATGGTAAAGTGAAAATCAAACACCTTGGAAATGAAAGGTATGTACAATGTTTTTAGGAATTGCACAAATGTCTCTGTCTTTGGATCATTGTTTTCAATAGTGTGCTTTTTTGTCATTTGTTGTGTATATTTGGATTATGTTGTGTTGTAAATAAATCCAAACAATCAAAAAACCATTCTTTTTTAAATCTCCTCATTCTTTGTGCAAGGTTTCTCAGAATGATAGGGCCTGATAGCTCCTAAAATAGGGCCATTAGGGAGTGTCTTTGTCTTTCTCAGGTGTGAAAAGCTTACATATTAATAAGGTGATCACGCCCCTTCGCATAAAGCTTTCTCACGTCTTAGAAAGTTTAAATCAATATATTGTCTTCTCTGAATGAGCAGTCAGGATGATTTTCACATAGTTTTGGAGCAAATATTCTAGGCTACGTGATACAATTTTCATAAGTCTTGTGAAGAAATAATCAGTAGGGGTTTTATGACCTTATTTCAGTGACAATTTTTTTTTTTTGTATTTTCACAAACCACGCATAAATGTCATTATCTCAAAACTACAAACTTTTACATACATGCTGCTGATATATTATTGTAGCAGAGTTTGTGCTAAATACAGTGTAATCAGACTTTAGCCATGAAAATGTCACAAGTAACAGAAATAAGCACAAATGTCAGAGCATGTCAGAACACCTCCAGGGCCAGAAAACAGCTCAGACCCCAGAGGGTTAAAGACCCAAGGAAAAATGCATCACTAGTCTCAGTGTCACACACTGCCAGTTCTTTGACATTTTTAGTTTTACATGCAATGGCAAAATGTCCCAGTTTGTTGCATCTCCTGCATCGCTTTTGCAGGGCAATTATTCTCTGTGTGTGTGCGATTACAGCGTGTGCAGTCTATGGCTTGTTTCCTCTCACGAGCCCTTTCCTTATTTGGTGGTCCCGTAAAGCACCTCGTGCCTTTCCGGTGTCCATGTATTGCGTTCACTTCAGCAGCTGCTCCCCCACTCACATTTTGGTTCTTAATGAGCTCAGACTGCCACGCGATCTGGACCGCTTTGTCCAAAGTCAATTCAGGTTCCATTTGTAACCTCTGGGAATCTGCAATCCCAATGACGACTCTGTCCCATATTTGTTCCTCTTTGCTCACACCGAACTCGCAGTATTCAGCCAATTCATAGAGGCATCTCACAAAAGCCTTCAACAGTCTCTCCCGATCTCTGTGCATGCTGGTGAAAACAGGCCCTCTCATGTATTACGTTCCTCCAGGGAACAAAATGTTCATTAAATTTTCCAACAACAGTCTCATAATTATTTGCATGCGAAGCTTCGGCAAACGTGAACGATCCGAATATCGCTTCGGCATCTTTACCCATTGCATAAAGCAGGGAATTGACTTGAACTTCAGTGTTTTCCTTGTTCAGCTTGCGATGCGAAAATGGGAGAACCGCTGGATCGACGCAGGCCAGGTCGCAGGCTGTGCGCTGCCTCAGGTGCGTTGAACTTGGTCATTATACCACTCAAGACGAGCCGAACTTGTTCGTGGGTGAAACTTGCTCTTCTGACACCATGTCATGAGAGGACAGAAAACGTTATTTAACAACTGTCTTTATTCAGCGGACTGTCTCAACTGCACACTTTGTGCACTTTGAACTTCCTTCACCCCAAACTCCCCCACTCCCCTTTTACCAAGCCCCACCTACACTCATAGATTTCCTCTGAGTGATATAGCTATCTCACGCTCTAATGTTTGTCATGATTCTGTGGAACTGATAGCCATTTTCTATTTCTTAATAAAACTGTTCCAGATGGAACAAATGCTACAAAGAAATTATGAATTATTAACGCAGGATTATTATTATTTTTTTCAAAGAGCCAGAAAGAAGAATTCTGCTATCGTTAGCGTTTCAGGTAGGTCGTGTGTGGGTGAAATATCGTCCTCAAGAAGATGATTTTTAAAATATAATATAACACAGTGATGGCGAATAAGCATTTACCGTATCTGAGAGAAATGTAGCGGCGCGTTGATCTGACAGTCTCTTCAAAGGAAGATTACAAACAGCGAAAGCCAATTGATTACACACATCGATGACTCTGTTATTTTGGTGGTTTGCTTCACGATTTGAGTACAGGACACTTTTACTTTATTGTCCCTTGTTGGCTGACATTTTTTAATTTGGCTAAAACAATATGGAGCAAACGCCACGTGTTTGGTTGTCATGACATTGACGTAGTTTAGAGCGGCACAAGATCATGTTCATTTACACTGAACCAAAACAATATCAGAGTCATCTTTGATACTACAGGCTGAGGTGGGTCAGACCCGTCATATTTTAAGTTTGCTTTTATGCGGCATTGTGTCTTTACACAGAACTTTGTGCAGACACAGAGCCGCTTTAGAGCAGCCTTAACCCGCCTGTGTAAAGATGCCTATAGTGACAGTTAAAGGGGAAAAGCTGAAAATAACATTAATATTAAAATTCACAATCAGTCACAACAGTATGAGCAGAATTAAACTCATATTATGAGTTTGCAGACGCTGGTATGCTCGTGTGTTTGCTTGCTTGTTTGTCTGTTTTAAACTGTCTAAACAGTCCACGTTCTAAAAGCAAGATGCTTTTTAAGATAACATTGTGTTCTGGATTTTAAAATGCGCTATAGACTGTGTGTCTGCGTTGGGAGATGGAGTGGATTCGGGAAATCTAAGGAACAACGGACTAATGAGGACAATGTTTTACAGCCGCGAAGATCTGATGAGATTCCGACACAATGTTAGAACCCCACCAAAGTTCCTTCATGAACCTTCTGAAATAATCTGTTCCATCCACACAACAAACAGAAAGAAGAAAATAAAATGGAGGGGCTCTAGAGGCGGAATCCCAAACAGACTTAAATCTCGTGGCAGTCGGTTTCCTCTTCCTACAATAACTTTAACTAATGCTCGTTCGCTTCAAAATAAAATGCCCGAACTCACAGCATTGGTGAAATATAACAGAGACTTTAAAAGAGCTAACCTGATCTGCATCACGGAGACATGGCTGACGGAGGCGATTGACAACATACACTTGGAAGGATACTCATTAATCCGTCTGGACTGCGACAGTGCCAAGTCAACCAAAACAATCGGAGGAGGACTGTGTATGTTCGTTAGTAGCAGGTGGGCGAATAATATTACGGTACATGAAACACATTGCTCTGCTCACTATGAACTATTGACTGTCTCTTTTAGGCCATATTATTTGCCTTGTGAATTCAGACAAATAATAATTATTTTAGTCGATGTTCCTGGAACAAACTTTGCACTTGCTACCGAATGCATAGCTGCTAGTTACAACAGAGCGCTTTGCAATTCTGCCGATGACCCAGTCTTCTTGCTTGGAGATTTTAATAAATGCAATGTATCTACGCTGTTGCCAAATCTTGAGCAATATGTAACCTGTCCGACAAGACTGGTTAAGACTCTGGACAAATACTCTGGTAACGTGGAAGGTGCATATGTGCCAAAGCTATATCCACCTCTGGGACGTTCGGATCACAACGTTATTCATCTGTTACCAAAATACAGGCAGCTTTTAAAGAGGATCAAGCCTGCCATTCAGCAGGTTCAAACGTGGTCCGGAGACGAAATAGAAAAGCTAAGAGGCTGTTTTGAGTGCACTGAATGGGACTTATTTTTTAACGATGATGACTGTTGAAATTATGAATTGTTGAATGATACAATAACCTGTTATGTTAATTTCTGTGTAAATTCAGTGGTTCAAACAAAGAATATCAGAGTCTATCCAAACAATAAGCCGTGGATTAACAAAGATTTAAAACATTGCCTAAACATGAAGAAAATTGCATTCTTGCAGAATGATCAGCAGAAAGTAAAAGAGTTAAACAAAGCAGTAAAATGTAAGATAAAAGATGCACAGAATAAATATAAAGAGAATGTTGAAGAGAAATTGAAAACAGGGAATGTAAGAGACGCATTGAAGGGTTTGAATACAATGATGGGTAGACAAAAGAAAAGAGTTCAACAACATGAAGACCCTCATTGTCTTGCAAATAATATTAATATTTTTTATTCACGATTTGATAATGATTTTAATGATGATTTGTCTGTTAGTAATGAATTAATGATGACCATGACTCAATCACAGCCTATGATTATACAGGAGAGGGAGGTTGTCACAGTGCTTCATAAAATTAAACCGCATAAGGCATCTGGCCCAGATGGCCTGAAGGGGAAAGTCTTGAAAGAATGTGCAGCACAACTTGGACATGTGTGTATAAGGTTATTTCAAATCTTCCTGGACAATGGTTTCGTACCATTAGCCTGGAAGAATTCCATTGTCATCTCGGTGCCGAAAATACCTAATGCAAAATCTCTCAAAGACTTTCGCCCAATCGCACTCACATCTATTCTGTGTAAATGTATGGAGCGCATAGTATGTAAGGAACTGTTATCCCAAATCGAGACATGCATAGACCCCCTGCAATTTGCCTAACGGGCTAATAGGAGCACTGTGGATGCCTCTCTCACTCTTTTAAACAAGGTTCAAAATCATCTAGATAACTCAAATTCCTATGTTCGAATACTCTTCATGGATTTCTCATCCGCTTTTAATACTGTCCAACCTCATCTTCTTTTAAAGCGCCTCTATGAGTTAGGTGCTAGTAGTTGGATGATTTCAGGGATTAAGGAGTTTTTAAAAGGTCGCCCTCAGCGAGTTTGTGTTAATAATGTTATGTCGGATTGCTTGGTTTTAGATACTGGGGTACATTGACAGTATTATCTGTTGGTTTGAGAGTAGTTTTTTACATCTTAATATTGAAAAGACAAAAGAGCTATGTTTGAGAAATCAATCGAGAAGAGTAGATACCGCATCTGAATATAAACCAGTTGTCATAAAGGAAAAAACTGTAGAGCAGGTCTCGAATTTTAAATACTTGGGTACAATTATAGATGAGAAACTTAATTTTGAAAGTAATGTGGAGTACATTCATAAAAAAGCACGACAACACCTGGGTCTCCTCAGGAAACTGAGAAGCTTCAATATTAGTCACCAGACCCTAACTATGTTATATCGATCAATGATTGAGAGTATTCTCACATATAATATTGTTTCATGGTACGGCAATCTAACATTAAAACAAAAGAACAAACTCTCCCAAATAATTAATCAAGAAAATAAGATTACTAGACAAAAACAACAGCCACTTCAGTGCTTGTTCGATCATTTTATGGGAAAAATGGCAATTGCGATTTTTAAAGATAACACACACCCTCTTCACTCTGCTTTTGAATTGCTCCCATCTGGACATAGACTAAAAATTCCCTTGGCTAGAAAAAATGTCTATAAAAGATCTTTTCCTCCAATGGCAGTGATTATCTTAAATTGTACAGTGTTTTAATTGAAACAATAGAACGGCTGTTAATATTTTTAATTTTTCTTTCTAACAGTGTTTAACTATATAATTCTTTGTATTTGTGCTGTTGATGTGTGATGTGTTTTTTAAGCAGTGAATGTATGTTACAGTGTCAAAGAAAAATTTCCGCTCCGTGAAAACAGACTGGTCAATAAAGTTCAATCAATCAATCAATCAATCAATTAAACACAGTTTAAAGGGCACCTATTATGGAATTTTGAAATTTACCTTTCATGTAGTGTGTAACATAGATCTAAGTGAACAAAAACATCCTGCAAAGTTTGAAATATGAAAGTGCACCGTATATAAAGTTATTGTCTTTCAAAAGTAAGAGTCGACTCTGAGTCATTTTTATGAATCGTTAGAAGACCGAAGCTTTTTCTCTGACTAGATGACGTCAACTTGTCAAGTTATTTGAATACGATACGCCCACTTACTGCGCTCCAAGGCCAGGAAAAACTTGAATACATCACGGCGACGAGACGCTGTGTTCTAAAGCATTTGAAGACTAAGTGGCTACAATATGCAACTATACCACAGAAGTATAGTCCGAGCCTTGTGCTTTGTTCGCGCCATTTTGAAGACGATTGCTTTACCAACTTAAATGCAATCAAACTTGGATTCGCGAGCCGGCTGATATTGAAGGAAGGTTCAGTTCTAAGTGTATTTGCATCAGCTTCCTCCTCCGTATCACAACCTGTAAGTGTTATTAATAATTGTTGCTTTTATGTTTTATGTAGCATGCTTGATAATTATTTGGTTTGTTGTGTAAGCACCGTTTAGCTTCTAGGTCTTCAGTGACAATTGTATTGAGATATGTCAAGTGTTTGTTGTTGGTTTCGGAGTTGTCTTAAAGAATAGAGTAATACCTCGTAACTGCATTTTTTTTTTTTTTTTTTTTGTAAAAATGTTATGTTTATGCCTCGGGCTAATGCATATTATAAGAAAACTAAAGTCTTTTTTGTCATTGCATGCATGCAAAACTGTTGTTGGGGACTTCTAAAACAATATTAGGAACATTTTAAATGCCATAATAGGTGCTCTTTAAAGTTCAGAGACCTACAGAAACTGAAGCTGAATTTAAGACTCATTATCTGATGATCTCAGACAAAATATTCACACACACACACACACACACACACACACACACACACACACACACACACACACACACACACACACACACACACACACACACACGTGGTGTTACTGAACCTGGTAAATTGACTTATATTTCTAGTAAGTAAATCAGCCATTTGAACTTAAATGAAAATATGATTATTAAAATTGTTAAAAACTATTCTTACCATAGTCTCTCCAGTTTATAATGTGGATCATCCTTCAGATTCTTCAGCAGCTTCACTCCTGAGTCTCCTAGTTTATTCTCAGACAGATTCAGTGTTCTCAGGTGTGAGGGGTTTGATCTCAGAGATGAAGCCAGAGCAGCACAACCTTCATCTGTGACACAGCACATATACAACCTGTAGAGAACAATGACACACATTAAGCCTATATTTAGAGATAAAAATGACACTTAAACCAAATAAAATAACAACGTAATGCTGTCAATATGAAATATATACAAATACTCATTAGTTCATATTGTGAAATTACATAAATTAGGATTAGGGGATTGATTATAGAGTTTGTACAGTATAAAAATCATTATTTGTATGTAAAGTCCCCATAAAACATGGAAACCCAATGTGCGTGTGTGTGTGTGTGTGTGTGTGTGTGTGTGTGTGTGTGCTTCCTGTGGGCCACGCAAACAGCATGTAAATGTAAAGAATCTTCTGACATGATTTTACGCACAGAACTCCTTGTTATGTGTTTGATTACATCCATCAAACTAGCCTTTAAGCAGGCGATACAGAGCTATAAAATTTACAAACACCGCCGGCAAGTCCTGGATTCTACCCCAGAACATCTGCCGTCGGCCTGCAACATTCTACCTACCGAGTTCACGGATTATGAACGATTGCTGACAGAAAATGAGGGGTGATACATTTCCAGTATCACGAAAGGCCTGGATACAAAGCGTTTACAAGAAAAACAAAACTTTGTACTCACTGGAGATTTCAGGAAGTGGTCAAAGTTGTGTACAGTTCTTAATGGGGCCTTCTTCAAAACCGAAATATTTTCCACAAAACGGAGGAGGACAACTTGGACTACCGTTAATCAAGTATGTAGTGCGGATTTTAAGGACTTTGCCACTCGATGATTATGTGTGATAATGGCTCTGTGCACATGCCCCGCCCCACGTCCTGTCACCGAACCCAGTCCAGGGCTATGCTGATGATGTGGTCGTCGCATCCCGAGATGAAGGCGTGATTAAAAACATGTTGTCATGCACTGACAGATTCCTGATATGGTCTGGCCTACAAGTAAAGCACAGTAAATGTGCAGTTTTCTATGAGAGGAGGAGTGGTGGCAACCGTTGGTATAGATCCAGGGCAGACCAACCCCCCTCCTTTACCATCTTAGACCAACCACTCAGAGTGTACATTAGACATGAAACCTACAACTATCTGGGTCATAAGTTTAACATCGCTGGAGAGTGGAGTCTGCAAGTGACTGACATGGCACATCAGTTTATGACCAGACTGGACCTCATTGACGTATCACCTCTTCCTGTTACTCTAAAAGTGCAAGCAATAAGAGACAGCAAATGTCCATATTCTGCAAAAAGTATGCGCAAAATGGACAGCAAAACCGTAAGCGTGGTTAGGACATGGTTTTGTCTAAATGCACATTCCACAAGATGTTTTATCTTTCAGAAAAGACAGGACAGGGGCTTGGAGTTGTACACTGCATGTGGGAGTACACAGCCACAAGACAGTCTCACCTCACCAACATGCTGAACTGTGATGATGCCAGCGTGAGGCAGATGGCCAGGGCATCCTTATTGCTGGATTTTGAAAAACAGAAGGTGCTGCAGGCATGCGGCGGGGAAGATAGCTTCCTGGGCTTTAAAAGAAAGACTGGATGGACCGGCACAGGGATTTGGTGTGACATCAGACTGGCCAGACTTAAACGACATATGCTGGAGGACAGGCACTGACCTGAAGTGGACCTCTCACTGCCAACCTGTAAAGGTCTCTGATGCAGTCGTAGAGGATCCATCTGTCATCGTGGAAGCCAGACTGCACCATAACAACACTGTTCTCCTGCTCCAGCCTAGAACATTAAGGCAGACTCTCATGTCTATTCAAAGAGCCCAAAATATGGAGCACTGGTCCAGTCTGAAACTCCAGGGAAAGTTGGCAAAACTGCCCTGCGCAGACCACTCTGTATCACACATCATCTACAGCAATGCCACCATCAGTGAGGAGATCTTAACGTTCTGCGTAAAAGCACGTCTGCGTGTTCTTCCTACAAAATACAACTTATTAGTGTGGTTTCCTTCCACCCATTCGCCCTTCTGCATGCTGCATGCCCCCCTCAACACCTGGAGTCAGTAGCCCACATCATGAACAGTTGTTCATCACTTAAAGGACTATATATTGCCAGACATGATAGACTTGTGGACCTCATTGCTGCTCAGGTTCCCTGTGTGGGTGATGAGCAAATTTTTAAACACACTACTGTACAATCTGAATGGTTTAACTCAACTGCAAACACTTTCTTAGGAATTGCTAACAGTGTCTCTTAATATATTAACTAGAGCTTATATACACTCACCTAAAGGATTATTAGGAACACCATACTAATACTGTGTTTGACCCCCTTTCGCCTTCAGAACTGCCTTAATTCTACGTGGCATTGATTCAACAAGGTGCTGAAAGGATTCTTTAGAAATGTTAGCACATATTGATAGGATAGAATCTTGCAGTTGATGGAGATTTGTGGGATGCACATACTGGGCACGAAGCTCCCGTTCCACCACATCACAAAGATGCTCTATTGGGTTGAGATCTGGTGACTGTGGGGGCCATTTTAGTACAGTGAACTCATTGTCATGTTCAAGAAATCAATATGAAATGATTCAAGCTTTGTGACATGGTGCATTATCCTGCTGGAAGTAGCCATCAGAGGATGGGCACATGGTGGTCATAAAGGGATGGACATGGTCAGAAACAATGCTCAGGTAGGCTGTGGCATTTAAACGATGCCCAATTGGCACTAAGGGGCCTAAAGTGTGCCAAGAAAACATCCCCCACACCATTACACCACCACCACCAGTCTGCACAATGGTAAGAAGGCATGATGGATCCATGTTCTCATTCTGTTTAAGCCAAATTCTGACTCTACCATCTGAATGTCTCAACAGAAATCGAGACTCATCAGACCAGGCAACCTTTTTCCAGTCTCCAACTGTCCAATTTTGGTGAGCTCGTGCAAATTGTAGCCTCTTTTTCCTATTTGTAGTGGAGATGAGTGGTACCCGGTGGGGTCTTCTGCTGTTGTAGCCCATCCACCTCAAGGTTGTGCAAACGGTTGTGCAAATATTCAAACGCACATAACTATAGAACCCATTCTAAATGCGCATGTGAACGCCATCAGCGTTTCTCACATCTTCGCGTTTAAAGTCTGTGTAGAGAGAACGGTGTCATCTTAGCGGCCCCTAATTTAATAACAAATGATCATTGTGACGAAAGCAAATCAATCAAAACTAACTTTAGATGGAAATAACTTAACTCTGCTGTAAAGCCGAAACAAATCTCTGTTACCTTAAATTATACGCTTATCTCTGTAAAGCTGCTTTGGAACAATCTACATTGTTAAAAGCGCTATATAAATGAAGATGACTTGACTTGACTTGACAAATGCTTTGCTGCATACCTCGGTTGTAACGAGTGGTTATTTCAGTCAAAGTTGCTCTTCTATCAGGTTGAATCAGTCGGCCCATTCTCCTCTGACCTCTAGCATCAACAAGGCATATTCACCCACAGGACTGCCGCATACTGGATGTTTTTCCCTTTTCACACCATTCTTTGTAAACCCTAGAAATGGTTGTGCGTGAAAATCCCAGTAACTGAGCAGATTGTGAAATACTCAGACCGGCCCGTCTGGCACCAACAACCATGCCATGCTCAAAATTGCTTAAATCGCCTTTCTTTCCCATTCTGACATTCAGTTTGGAGTTCAGGAGATTGTCTTGACCAGGACCACACCCCTAAATGCATTGAAGCAACTGCCATGTGATTGGTTGATTAGATAATTGCATTAATGAGAAATTGAACAGGTGTTCCTAATAATCCTTTAGGTGAGTGTACTATTATATTCTATTCATTAACTATAAACTAATAATTTGAAAATGTGTTATTACCGCTGTGTTACTGTATACTTGTGATTAAGTGGTACTATTACTTCAAACCGGTCGCATTAAGTGTAATTGTTCCTTTTGTATGTGATGGAGGGATTCTTCTTTTTCAAAAATAACACAAAATAAACAAAACAAAGATGAATTTGACTAATAGTTAATATTAACTAATAGAATAATATTGTTATTTTTTAAGATTTCCATGGATATGGTGATATTGTCACGGAACGCTCATTTACGCCACCCTCTGGTTTCATTCGCTCCCTCTCTCCTGAATATTAAAACTACACTTCCCAGCATCCCTCCTTCATTATCATCATTATCATCATTATCACCATCACCTGTTCATTATTATCTCTCCCTTTATATGGACTGTGTTTGCCCTTGCTCTGTGCGAAGTCTTGTTTTGCTCAGCGGACATTTCCAAGCATACTCTTATTTACCGTGTTATTCTGACCCTTGATCCCTGCCTGTACTCTGGACTCTGTGAACCTTTGCTGCCTGCCTCGACCCCTGCCTGTATCTGACTTTGAGTATTGGATTGTCCCTCTTACTACTGCTGTTCTCTGTATAAGTCTGCCTGCCTGTTTTTCCTACCTGTGTTATTAAAGTCTTGCAAATGGATCCCTCTGCCTCAGCCTCAGCATTACAGATATATTGTTCCCTTTCAGTCAAGAACATCAGACGTAGTCGATGTCGACTGAATGGGATCTCGGTAGGGAGCCAATTGTCTTCGAGCATGCGAGCATGAGCAAATGAAATTTTGTGTGTGCGTGATTTGCATCGCCCTATATGACCATCTCGGCGTTGAGGACGAGACTCGCCTTCGTTCGCGAAGGTGCAGTCCCCATCCCCAGACCCCGCTCCAGTGTTGCCTCTGGGTTACCTTCCCAGAGGAAGCCTCGAATGCCGTCTGGATTAGGTGACCTGAGTATTACGGTGAGGGGTAATTCACCCGGCAAAGCCCCGTGGTTCCCTCCCTCCTCTCTCACGCCACAGCCGGTGAAGGCCTCCGATGAGTCTGCTGGTCCCTCTGCAGTGGACCGACCAGCAGTCTCTTTCGGTGCCCCTCCAGAGGACAGGACGTATGTCGCAGCATTGGAAGGGGAGCTGGGCTCTGGAGATGACGACTCGGCTATGTTGCCTCCCTCTGGGAGACCAGCGATGCCCGAGCCGGATCCAGAGATGTCAGCTATGCTGAAAAAGGCCGCCGAGATGGTAGGGCTCGTGTGGAACGAACCACCTCGACCTGAAAGACGTGTACTTCAGATCTCTATCATTCCGCTCCACAGGCTTACTGTGTTCGAAGATATGAAGTATCAGTACACGGTCCCACCCTTCGAGTGCTCCATAGCCAGTTGGGTCTTCAGGTCAACTGGGAAAGAGTAATCTCTCCCAAATGCCGAGTATCTCTTTTCTAGTATGAAGGTGGTCTCGGTCTAGCGCATCTCTCAAGTGAGGTGTGCCAGCTCAGTGCTATTCAGAAGTGAGAAAGGCTTCCACTGAAACTTTCAGAGGCTCCTGGGGCATATGGAAGACGCAGCCACACGGCTTCCTCATATGGAGACTGCTTCAGCACTGGCTTCACGACCGAGTCCTGAGGTAGCCGTGGCAGAGCAACACGCTCTGTGTAAGAAAACAAACACCCTGGCCTGTCGCCAAACCCTCAGCCCATAAGCAGACCTTTGTTTCCCCGGGCTAGTGGCTCCTGGAACAAGTGTCCTCCAAATGTTAGCTAAGGGGCCACGTATACAGGGCATGCAGTAACAGAGCTCTGGGCGCCCTCTGACTGCATTGGCATTCATTGCCTCGAGTTGCTTACAGTCCCTTGCTTCGAGACACTGCTGCTCAGCGAGCTTGTACTGTTCTGACAACATTGCGACCGTCGAAATGTGCTCCACTTGCATGTAGCAACTCGTCCGCCACCTCCTCGGAGTCAGAAGCTTCTAAGGTCGCTTCATTCCACCTATTTTTCTGGCCTGCTCAATCGTGCCGCTCACAAGCCTCATGACAGCCTCCGGTCCAGATACAGTGGAGACTCCATACCCAGCTGGCCAGCTGTTTCGGACCACTTCGGGGCTGCACAGCCACGTCTGTTGCCCCTCCGCACTCATCCTACGCCAGTTGTTTCTTCTCTTGTCTGAGTATCCCTCGACAAAGACTCTGGCCACAGCTGTCCCTGGGCCCGCAGAAATGCGTTCCCCAGTGAGCCTTCTTGCACTATGGTGCTAAAATCACGAAGAGATGGAACAGGTTTTGTTAAAGGGGACCCATTATGCCCCTTTTCACAAGATGTAAAATAAGTCTCGGATGTCCCCAGAGTGTGTATGTGAAGTTTTAGCTCAAAATACCCAACAAACAATTTTTACAGCATGTTTAAATTGTCATTTTTTGGTGCTCAGAAAAACACGCTGTTTTAGTGTGTGCCCTTTAAATGCAAATGATCTGCTGCTGGACGGCACAGGGGACGGAGCTTCATGAGCTCGCGCTCAGAATTTCATCTCACGGAATGATGATAATATCAGAAACTCTCAGTAACAGTGTTCATTACAACCCGGAGTTGGACAATAATGCCTACAGAGTCAGAGTGCTGTATGGAGATGGAACAGGTATAGTTTAGTTTAATTACGGTTATAACGTATTTGTCGTCTGCTTGTATGTATCCACTATTAATAGCCTACAATTCTGCTGTTTCGGACCAGGTCCGAATGATGATCACAAATATACTGATGAGTTTAATAAACTTTATTGGTCATCAGACAAAAGATGAAGCATCAGTTTTACTCCAGAAAATCACCGCAAGAGCTGAATAAACAGTATAAGAAGTGCGTACAAAAACGAATTTCGGTAGAGTTGAGGGAGCATTTTCTTTGAAAACAAAATAATTCCACCTCGTCTTCAGTGGCTGCCTCAGATTTCGGGAGTAAATAGAGAGAGCTATGTGGATTAATATATCCAGCCAAACAACACCTACAACGCTTGGGAGACATTCTCGTCCGTGCAGCAATGTGTACAACTCACTGTGAACTCGATCAGGGAGGGTCTATGTTAAAACAGCAGCGTCTGTCAACACTCGTGGGCGGTGCTGTGGCTTTAGTGACGTCACTAAAGCCGCATTCTGAAAACAGGTCGTTGGGAGACACTGCTCATGCTTTATGGGGATTAATAAAAAAGGAGTGAGTGGATTTTTATGACTATATGGTGGTTGTGTACACACACTGCCAACACACATTTATGTCCAAACAGCATGCAAAAGTGAATTTTGCATAATAGGTCCCCTTTAAGTTTGGCTTTTAGGCTTGGCTTGTAGGGAATTCCAAACCTGCGTATATTCTTACGCACATAACGATAGAACCCATTCTAAATGCGCATGTGACCGCCATCAGCGTTTCTCACAGGTTCGCGTTTAAAGTCTGTGTAGAGAGAATGGTGTCGTCTTAGCGGCCCCTAATTTAATAACAAATGATCATTGCGACGGAACCAAATCAATTAAAACTGACTTTAGATGGAAATAACTTAACTCTGCTGTAAAGCCGAAACAATCTCTGTTACCTTAAATTATACGCTTATCTCTGTAAAGCTGCTTTGAGACAATCTACATTGTTAAAAGCGCTATATAAATGAAGATGACTTGACTTTAAGTTGCTCCTCATTGGCCCAACCAACCTCCTCTCGACAGCCTTCCTGACACCTTTCTCTGACACATTCTCAGGGATGGGGCACGATGGCACCTGCGTCTAGACCTTGGAAAGTTCCAGGTCTGGTTCTAGTAAGAACGGGACATGGAGGTTCTGGTCTACCGCAAGAAGTGTAATGCAGTAGATACCATCGCTTCTGTGAGCAACCTCTAGAAAGACGTTTGCTCCTCTAATAGAAGTCGAACCTGTTCGTTGAACCGAGTCTTCTCTCCCTGAGGAGATCCCGAAGATCACTTCAGTGCTCCATTTAAAAACTGCTTGTGGTTGGAGTGAGGGCTGTCCCCTCCACCTAAAAATGTTGTGGCTTCTACATTGGTGCACATCATGAGGCAGTGGATTCAAATCCAAGTGGAGTGCGATTTGATCGTCAGGTCCCTGAGGTGAGCAAGGAGATATATCCGCCTTGCGTCCCCTCCTTACCCTCTTGGGTCTTTTTCTCTGGTGCTACTGCACTGCAGAGACCGCCCCTTAGCCATCGCAGGCAGTGAGTTAAAAAATTCAGTTTTTTTAAGAAACAGTTCTTCTGCTCGCATGGTCTCCACTAGAGGGTAGGAAATTTCTAGCTTTCGGTCAACAAGGTGTGCCTGGAATTCGGGCCAGCTAACTCTCACAAGTTGAGACCCCGGTCTGAATGTGAGCCCAAGGTTTCTACCTCTCCTACGGACCAGGTGGTGAGCCTACAAGCGCTGCCCTGGAGGAGTCAGACCCAGCCCTGGCTTTCTCTGTCCGTCTGCCTCAGTGCAGCCATACGTGATCAGAGTGCAAAGTCTAGACATTAGACCAGCTCTATCTGTAATGGGACAGCAGAAGGGAAGGCTGTTTCCAAGCAGAGGTAGGCCCACCTCAAAGTGGTTGCCTTTGTGCCACCTGGGCGGTGAGCTCCTCCTAAGTGAGAGTACTCTTCCTCCTAGGCATTGGCATACAGTGCCTCACTGAACAGATGTTGAATAGAGTTGGGGGCTGGGCGACACCTATACACATTTGCTAGAGAACTAGCATGTGTCGAACTGTTACCCCCCGGGGGCTCCCTTCACATGAAGCTGTTCACTGTTAGCACAGTTCGAAGTGTCGACTTGCTGCGACATTCCCCTCCTATGGACTGGATTTGTGTGCGATTTTGCTCCAGTTGAGTTCCCTCTTAAACTGAACCCTGTCGAGTTCCTCCATACCCTTCGGCCTCAGATGTGGCAGAGCGTCTGAAGCAAGGCCTATCACTCGTATGGACAGGTGGAACCTGTGTTAGGCTGGGTCCATATGTTGTGATCCCATATGTGTATTATTTCACGATACGGCTCCCTACGGTGCTCCCGTGTCTTCCCTCGGCAGAGCTTCCTCTGCCGTCACTGTTGGTTGATTAAACTCCCCCCTGTTATAGGCTGGAGTCATCCCAGTGACATTCTATATGTTGTACTGCCTGGTCGTCTGGCCAGTACATATGTGTATTCCCCACGTTACCTCCCTTCGGCAGGATGTGGTTTCCGCAGCGTCCCTTCCTTCCTTGTCAGGGTAGGCTTTCCCAGTGGTCCTGTGGAACAGCAGTCGACTTCCCTGGCCTAAGACTCGCACTTTTCCGCCTCAGAGTTGCGGGGCGACTTGAGGCTTTTACCCAGGCACTGGAAGGTGGCAGCTCTAGTGGCGTTTTCCAGGGTTAAAGATCCCATTCAGTTGACGTCAACTACGTCTGACATTCTCAACTAAAAGGGAACGAAGGACTTAGTCCCTTTGCCACTATAGATGGACCACTGCTGACCGAGTTCTCACGGCTCCTCAGCATAAAGCAACTAGTGCGTGCATCCACTTCCGTATTTATACCCGCTCCGCTGATATGGTGACAGTCCTGGTTCAGGTGAAACACACACCACTTCCCTCTTTTCAGCTGCACACACACATTTTGAAGAAATGCTCATGCTTTTACAAGGGTCTGTTTGCACAAGCATTACAAGGCAAGTTTATTTACACCAAATGAGAATGTTCCTCTTCAGGGAGACTCCTCACCGCTGCCTTCTACCGCCTCAAGATCTGACGGCTCAAGCTGGAATCTGTCGCTGAACCACCGGATGGGGTTTAGACCAAAGATATATTGTATACACTATCTACTGTACATATTAATTCTTATTCAGTCTTTATGGTGGAGATGATCTTACCCCAGTTCCTCCAGTTTACAGTGAGGATTCGCCAGTACAGCAGAGAGCAGCTTCACTCCTGAGTCTCCTAGTTTATTCCCAGACAGACTCAGATATCTCAGGTGTGAGGGGTTTGATCTCAGAGCTGAAGCCAGAGCAGCACAACCTTCATCTGTGACACCACACTTACACAACCTGTAGAGAACAATGACACACATTAAGCCTATATCCAGAGATAAACACAACACTTAAAAATAAATAACATAATGCTGTCAATAGGAAATATATATAAATATTAATTAAAAAAGTTGTTAAGTTACATCAGTTAGGATTAGGGGATTCAATGTACAGTTTGTACAGTATAAAAATCATTATTTCTATGGAAAATTCCCATAAAACATGGAAACCCAACGTGTGTGTGTGTGTGTGTGTGTGTGTGTGTGTGTGTGTGTGTGTGTTAGTTAATGTATCTGTAAACATTTTAAGGAACTTGTGTGTGTTAGGACTGGGAGAAAAAAAATCGACCATACCAAACTTTCGCAATTTTTTGGTTCACGATTTTAAAATATATATTTTTTAAATTCCAGAATCAATATTGATTAAAATTAAATTGCTTTAGTTTTGTCATTGCTAATAGACGAGGTTGACAGAAGTTAGCCACTTTTGGTCCAACAGAGGTCCAAATTTGTCGTTATCTAGGAGTGTCGTAATATCCATTAGGGTTGGGCTAATGGGACACCTGACGATGTCTACAGTGTAGGGATGGGACGGTATGAAAATTTCATATCACAATTTTAGTGACCAAAGTTATCACGATTATCAATATCATCACAGTTTTGATAAAAAGAGATGGAAATGTTAAAAAAAAGTATATGCACACTGAAAACATTTCAACAAGTTTTATATTTGAAAATCAACAAACAACAAATACAATTAGCAGCTATATGCACTTTTTTAAGCATAAAAATTTAATTAACATTAACATAGAGCCCTGAGAGTTAGAGGTATAAGTTTTCCTAGTGCAGGTTTTAATGAACAGTACATCAAATGCACACATAAAAACAACAAAAGTAAAGCAATGTGCATGTAATAACAATACAACCATACAGGTATGTAAACAAATCAAATGAACAGCAATGATTGATTGTATGTATGTTCTCTTCTTCTAAAGAAAAGAGTAAATCAGCTTTTGATAGAAAAAAAATCGCAAATCGCAATTCTTAAAAATTGCAATACATATTGTATCGGCACCCAAGTATCGTGATAATATCAAATCAGGAGATTAGTGCATTGTCCCCCCTAGTGTGTGTGTGTGTCTCTGTACATGTGTGAGCTTAATGTATTTGTAAACATTGTGAGCGAATTGCTTAAAGTAATTGAAACTTAAGAGAGATTAAGAAGCGGATAAATGAACAATAAGGATGGGACGTGCTTGATGATTTAAAAACACATGAGAACTCAAATCAGCACTCAAACAATGGCTTCTTGTGCCGCCTGACAGTGTGTTCCGCTTCGTGGCATTGTAATGGTAACAACAAAATTACGTAAAAAATACCCATCTTGCTTCTTGTAATATTTTTAATGACTTTACACAACAGTTTGAAAATTATGTGATCGGGTCACATGACAATGGTAAGTGCTTACAATCTTGTATATTAATATATGAAGTATTTCTTATGGCTAGTTAGATTAATATCTGCTGTACTTCATGGATTCATGTATTAAGTCTGAGTTGTTTTTATGTGCACCATCATATTACAGACAACTGGTGTAATTATGCAGTTGTGGAGACAAATGATGATTTCAAAGCAATACATACATTATACATTACCAGTCCAAATTTTTGGATCAGTAATATTTTTAAGGTTTTAAAAAGAAGTCTCTTCTGCTGCATTTATTTGATTCAAAATAAAAAAATAACAGTAATATTGTGAAATATTATTCCAATAAAGAAAATTTCTTTTCTACGTGAATATATGGTAAAGTGTAACTTTCTATTCATCAAAGAATCCTGAAAATTGCTAAAATTGTACACAACTGTTTACAACATTGGTAATAATAATAATAAAGAATTTTTTGAGCATCAAATCAGCATATTAGAATGATTTCTGAAGCCTTATTATGTGACACTGAAGACTGGAGTAATGATGCTGAAATTCAGCTTTGATCACAGGAAAAATATACATTTTTAAATATGTTAAAATAAAAAAAAGTAATTTTAAATTGTCATTGTCATTTTTTTTTTAATCAAATAAATGCAGCCTTGGTGAGCAGAAGAGACTTCTTTTAAAAACATTAAAAATCTTACCGATCCAGACTTTTGAACGGCAGTGTGTGTGTTGTGATTTGGTTGCGGACAGCACTGAGCATAACGACTGACGAACCAAATGCAGTTTATTGAGAGACAATCCAAAGTCATAGTCCATTAAAACAGGCAAAAGGTCAGAGGTCAGAAAATCAGTCCAAACAAACAAACAAATCCAGAGGGTAAGACAAGAAGGAGACAACCAGGGGGTTATTCCAGAAAGCAGGCTGTGTGACAGACCCGGGTGTGTTTAAGGGTCAGTAAGCGGATAACCTCAACTCTGGTTTCCACAAACAGAGGGAACTTTCAGGGTATGTCAGTAGCCATAGCAGCTCAGGAGCAGCTTCTGTTCCAGGGTTAGTTTACTCCAGAGGTGTTCAGCGCATGCGTGCCCTATTGATGAGGCTCCGGGGCCTGAGAGTTATATCTATATAAAGCGCTGTTAAAACAAGGTCATTTTAATTATATTATAACAATTTTATTATGTTGGTTTATGAAATACAATTTGAAAAGTAGTCAGATTTAAATGATAATTAAAATATATGATCATGTTTCCATAGGAGTGTTATAAACACTCACTTCCAGCCAGTGGTCACACAGCCAATGGTCACACATGGGTTAATGATATCGTCGTGAAGCGACACAAGTGCATTCTGAAGCTCACATGAGAAGTGATGCGGAAGCACAGATGAGCAGCATTCCTGTAAGTTTCACAATTCGCTTATATCACGCTTCAGAACGTGCTGACGTGTAAGTCAAACATGAACTCATGAATGTGTGAATGTTGGCCGGAAGCAAAGGTTTATTATTAAGTAAGTTTATTATTAAGTAGCAAGTAAGTAAGTTATCAAGTTTATTATTAATGCAAGTAAAGGAACATTTTTAGAATTTTCGCGTGGACCTACCCATTCGATTTTGTTTCTATTTTCTGGATGTATTCTCAGGCTATTCACCAACAGACTAATGGCTTCTTTCAACATGAAGTGCCGGGGTAACAGTGTGAAAAAAGCCTTCCAGGACACCATTTTTTTACTCTGTGGTAAATGGTAACTGCATTTTTCATGTTTATATATATCTATTAGCTTAACAACTTTTTTTTTTTTTTGGGAAGGCATGCAAATCCATGCAATTGTTAATCGATTAAATGTAAATATGGCTGAGTGGGGTCTGTTTCTTGTGTAGTCCTGAAGTCTCCGAAGTTCTCTTTGCATGCTTTTCTCCAAGGCCTTTCGCATGGATTCAGTCTCTTTTTGGATTTGTTCTTTGGTGATGAGTATGTCTCTTTCTATTTCATCCTGTTCAGGTTCGGATTGCTGAGTGTCAGATTCCATCTCCTTCTTCAGTCTCTCTTAAAATTCTTGTAGGGCTTTGCTTGCATGATGATAAGGATTGGAGAGGGTGGGGTCTGAGGTTACCCTGGTCAGATGTTTCATGCTTAGGTTGCTGTCTTGACTTCCCCCATAGTTCAGTGTGTCTTGCTTTGAAACTTCAAAGATGTCTGTAGTTTCTCTGTCTCTGCGGCCAGGGCTCACTTTTCTGTCATCATTCTCTCCTCCCTCCCCTCTTGCTTCATCGGTTGGCTCGTCTTCAAAATCCACTTTAACTTGAACTGTTAAAGTTGCATTCACTAGTGGCAGTTGTTTACCAGTTGAATCATGGGGAGGGGGGATATATATATATATATATATACAAGGATAGATGTAAACAAAATCTTAAAAGGTCAATATAAGCCTTCTCTTTAAATAATTTTATTATGCTTTATTAGTGACATATTTGGGTAGAGAATATATTCCAAATCTGAAAATACAGTATGAGAACAATTAGGGACGTGCACAGACATTTTGAGGGGCAGGGGCTCAAGTGAAATAAAGGGCACTTCTCATAATTACGTTTTTTTTTTTCTTTTTTTAAACAAAAAAGTACATATATTATACTTTTTTTTTTTTTTTTTACACACACACATATATATATATATATATATATATATATATATATATATATATATATACAAGGATAGATGTAAACAAAATCTTAAAAGGTCAATATAAGGCTTCTCTTTAAATAACTTTATTATGCTTTATTAGTGACACATTTGGGTAGAGAATATATTCCAAATCTGAAAATACAGTATGAGAACAATTAACTGCACAATTACTAGAAATGTTTACCTTGGATATTATACAATTTGCAAGCACAATTTGTGGAAAAAACAACAACAACTGTGAACCAATTATATATATATATATATATATTGTCCTTGCATTCTTTCTTGTGGCTCAGTCACACACCTGAATGAAAGGCTCATTATGTATGCAGCCTCATTATGCGGGGGCCCATTGTCTTCTCAGGTGTGAATCACGCCCACCCGCATATTGCCTTTCCAAACAAAAAGTGTCGTACAAAATTTAAATCAATGTATTGTTTTATGTAAATGATTAGGAAGGATGATTTTCACATCATTTTGAAGAAAAAAGTCTAGACGACAAAATGCATTATTCAGAAGTCTTATTGACACATATTTAGTATGTGTTTTGTGGCCTTATTTCAGACATTTTCATTTTTTGTTTTTTCAATAACCATGCATAAACATTATTTTCTCAAAAATACAAACATGTACATACATGTTGCTCACATATTATGGTAGCCCTGCTTGTGCTAAATAGAGTGTAATTACACCTTTGCCATTAATATGTTTATAAGCAACTGAAAAAAGCACAAATGTAAGAGCATGTCAGAACATCTCAAGGACCCCAAAAACACCTTAGACCCCAGAGGGTTAAGGTAGTCACCAACCGGGCACCAGCTCACCAGGGGCAGCACAAAACAAATATAAGCAAAAATTTGCTTACCTTATATTTATGGCGCCTTTGTTTTGTGAGGCCTCTGCCAGCACGCCCACCGTGGCCACTCCTCGACCCCTTGTCCCTCCTGGCTGGAGCTCGCCAATTATGTTGTGGCAAATTCATAGTTCTTCTTGGCTCAGGTCTCAAAGAGTTTTCAGAGTCGAGGTTTCAGGTCAGAAGAATTAACTTTATTGTACAAACAATAAAGTGAGAAGCCAGGTGGCCATCTGGACATCTAAGTTACCATTCCCAGTCCTCATGTCTTATACTTTTTTCTTATCTCTAGGTGCCCAATGGGCACCCTCATATTTATCTCTTCTTCTTTGTCACTCCTTGTGACCTTGCCACCATTAGAAACATTTCTCCCTAGACCTTCTTCTATTGGTGGAACATCTCAAAAATATGTTTTTCTGCCAGCGCATCCCAGCACCTGCATTTACAGACTTTTTGGGTACTTTTCCATCCTCTTATCCTTGTGACCTATTTTCTGCTTGGCATTACAGTATTCAGACTTTCACATGAGACAAGGGAAATTCTTCAACAATAGTAGCAGCCCCCAATACACGACATTAACGCAAATAACGTGAAAAACACTTCACTTAATGTTCTAAGACAGTCATGTTAAAAGATCAAATTCTGTACACACCTTATTAATAAAGCATATGTAGCCTACAGAATAGCAGATCAGCCCAGATTACAAACGCATTGCGTTTAATTACACGTTAAGCATCTTCGGGAGGGCGTGGTACTGTCATGTGTAGTTGTAGATAACGTGTCAGTTCATGTTTGGACTTTCAGTTTGTTTTGATTGGTTCCTGTTCTCTTAAGAGAGGTCTCTCGTACTGCGTAAGATATCTTACGCTAGGGGAAAATCCTTTTCCGCGAGATACTGAAACCAAAAATTATCCTTAATTTTTCAATAATGCAAAACGCGTTGCGGCAGCATACAGACATAGGCGAGGCAGCTCGCGTGCCTATTGGCTGTTCTGCGGCAACTGCAGCAGCCTATCGAGCGAGGCCTGGCGTGACGCCAGACCCAATGAGGGTGCTTCGCGCCCACTGCGTCACATCCTGCCGAAACGGGCGTGGTCTACGCCTATAAATACCGCTCGCATGCAGCTATTATCTGATTTTTTCATCCTTCAAGCAAAGCACACGCATCGCTGGAGCTGGAGAGAAGCCGCACCGTTGAGAGAGAGCACCTTCAGCGGGACGAGTCACTGAAGTCGCTGACCGCGCCGCCTTCCTTGCCTTCCTGCTGCGCTTTCTGGCGCCTATATCCTTTTTATCTCTGTATTGTGTGTGTGTGTGAGCAGCGTCTTTTTCAAGATGCCTTCCTGCGGCTCGTGCAGAGCCACACTCAGCGACGGGGACCGCCATGTTATCTGCGTTTCCTGCCTGGGTGAGGAACATGCAGCTCTCGCGCTCGCTGACGGCGGCTGCCCTCACTGCGAGCTACTGCCCATGGCGACTCTGAGGACTCGCCTAGCCTTCTTCGCCGAGACTTCTCCCCCGCCTGCCGCGGTGTCGTGCCGTAAAAAGCGCAGTGCCCAGCGGGTCCCGGAACCTTCCCCCAGCCGCCAAAGCTCGCCGGTTCGCCCGCCTGCTTCACCGGCTTCGTCAGCCTCTCTTCCTGACGGACAGCGGCCGCTGTCCGCCGCCGCTTCCGTCGACATCGCTGACGAGGAAGCCCTGCTGGGAGAAGAGGATTCCTGCTCTATCCTGGCGTCAGGCAGTGAGGATTGGGCAAGCTCTGAGGATCTCGCGCCCCCTGCCCGCACTTCGTCAGGCAAGAGAGCGTCCATTGAGACGGAGCTCATGCGAGTACTCGCACTGGCCGCGGTGAGCCTCAGCCTCGAGTGGTCTTCGCCCGAGCAGCCTGCTCACAACCGGCTGGATGGCTTTTTCCTGCCTGGGGAGCGCGCTTCGCCTGCGTCCAAACCAGCGCCCTTCCTTCCTGAGCTACATGAAGAAGTTGCTAAGTCCTGGAATGCCCCCTATTCAGCTAGAGTGCGTTCATCTGTTTCTATGGCATTCTCTGCAGTTGACAATGCCAAGAACAGGGGATACCATTCGCTGCCGCCGGTCGAAGAGGCGATAGCGGCCCACTTATGCCCGCCCTCCGCTGGACGGCGCGCTAAGCTGGCCCTACCCTCGAAAGCTTGCCGCATGACGTCAAGCCTGCTCCGCCGCGCTTTCTCCGCCGCCGGGCAAGCTGCGTCAGCGCTGCACACCATGGCCACACTGCAGATCTTCCAGGCCGATCTCCTCCGAAGGCTGGATGAGAAGGGACCCGAAGCGATCTGCATGCCGGACTTGAGGAGCGCCACGGACCTCGCTCTCCGTGCCACTAAGTCCGCAGCACAGGCCATTGGGCGGACTATGGCCTCTCTCACCGTGACTGAGAGGCACCTGTGGCTGACGCTCTCGGAGATGGCCGAGTCCGAGCGCCCCGCTTTCTCCCGCCGGCCTCTTCGGATCCTCCGTGAAGGACTTTGCGGAGAGATTCGCCGAGGTACAGAAAGTGTCACAGACTATGAAGCACTTCCTCCCGAAGCGCTCCAGCTCTGCAGCAGGCCGTGCGAAACCGTCTGCACAGAACTCACAGCCCCAGCCACCGCCCACTGCCGCCAGGCCCAAGGCGCGAGACCGCGCTCCCGCGGCCAAGGATTGTGGTAAAGCCCGAGGCCCCGAAGTCGTCCTAGCACGCCTAGGAAAAACTACGGTGTTCGAGTCCCGCTGCAGCCGGACTTCCACCAAAGCTATTCGCTCGTCCAGTTCCAGCAAATGTGACTGGTCCAGTGTTTTCTGCAGCCAACAAGCCGGTTCTGTCGCCCTTCTTCAGTCTCTCTTAAAATTCTTGTAGGGCTTTGCTTGCATGATGATAAGGATTGGAGAGGGTGGGGTCTGAGGTTACCCTGGTCAGATGTTTCATGCTTAGGTTGCTGTCTTGACTTCCCCCATAGTTCAGTGTGTCTTGCTTTGAAACTTCAAAGATGTCTGTAGTTTCTCTGTCTCTGCGGCCAGGGCTCACTTTTCTGTCATCATTCTCTCCTCCCTCCCCTCTTGCTTCATCGGTTGGCTCGTCTTCAAAATCCACTTTAACTTGAACTGTTAAAGTTGCATTCACTAGTGGCAGTTGTTTACCAGTTGAATCATGGGGAGGGGGGATATATATATATATATATATACAAGGATAGATGTAAACAAAATCTTAAAAGGTCAATATAAGCCTTCTCTTTAAATAATTTTATTATGCTTTATTAGTGACATATTTGGGTAGAGAATATATTCCAAATCTGAAAATACAGTATGAGAACAATTAGGGACGTGCACAGACATTTTGAGGGGCAGGGGCTCAAGTGAAATAAAGGGCACTTCTCATAATTACGTTTTTTTTTTTCTTTTTTTAAACAAAAAAGTACATATATTATACTTTTTTTTTTTTTTTTTACACACACACATATATATATATATATATATATATATATATATATATATATATACAAGGATAGATGTAAACAAAATCTTAAAAGGTCAATATAAGGCTTCTCTTTAAATAACTTTATTATGCTTTATTAGTGACACATTTGGGTAGAGAATATATTCCAAATCTGAAAATACAGTATGAGAACAATTAACTGCACAATTACTAGAAATGTTTACCTTGGATATTATACAATTTGCAAGCACAATTTGTGGAAAAAACAACAACAACTGTGAACCAATTATATATATATATATATATATATTGTCCTTGCATTCTTTCTTGTGGCTCAGTCACACACCTGAATGAAAGGCTCATTATGTATGCAGCCTCATTATGCGGGGGCCCATTGTCTTCTCAGGTGTGAATCACGCCCACCCGCATATTGCCTTTCCAAACAAAAAGTGTCGTACAAAATTTAAATCAATGTATTGTTTTATGTAAATGATTAGGAAGGATGATTTTCACATCATTTTGAAGAAAAAAGTCTAGACGACAAAATGCATTATTCAGAAGTCTTATTGACACATATTTAGTATGTGTTTTGTGGCCTTATTTCAGACATTTTCATTTTTTGTTTTTTCAATAACCATGCATAAACATTATTTTCTCAAAAATACAAACATGTACATACATGTTGCTCACATATTATGGTAGCCCTGCTTGTGCTAAATAGAGTGTAATTACACCTTTGCCATTAATATGTTTATAAGCAACTGAAAAAAGCACAAATGTAAGAGCATGTCAGAACATCTCAAGGACCCCAAAAACACCTTAGACCCCAGAGGGTTAAGGTAGTCACCAACCGGGCACCAGCTCACCAGGGGCAGCACAAAACAAATATAAGCAAAAATTTGCTTACCTTATATTTATGGCGCCTTTGTTTTGTGAGGCCTCTGCCAGCACGCCCACCGTGGCCACTCCTCGACCCCTTGTCCCTCCTGGCTGGAGCTCGCCAATTATGTTGTGGCAAATTCATAGTTCTTCTTGGCTCAGGTCTCAAAGAGTTTTCAGAGTCGAGGTTTCAGGTCAGAAGAATTAACTTTATTGTACAAACAATAAAGTGAGAAGCCAGGTGGCCATCTGGACATCTAAGTTACCATTCCCAGTCCTCATGTCTTATACTTTTTTCTTATCTCTAGGTGCCCAATGGGCACCCTCATATTTATCTCTTCTTCTTTGTCACTCCTTGTGACCTTGCCACCATTAGAAACATTTCTCCCTAGACCTTCTTCTATTGGTGGAACATCTCAAAAATATGTTTTTCTGCCAGCGCATCCCAGCACCTGCATTTACAGACTTTTTGGGTACTTTTCCATCCTCTTATCCTTGTGACCTATTTTCTGCTTGGCATTACAGTATTCAGACTTTCACATGAGACAAGGGAAATTCTTCAACAATAGTAGCAGCCCCCAATACACGACATTAACGCAAATAACGTGAAAAACACTTCACTTAATGTTCTAAGACAGTCATGTTAAAAGATCAAATTCTGTACACACCTTATTAATAAAGCATATGTAGCCTACAGAATAGCAGATCAGCCCAGATTACAAACGCATTGCGTTTAATTACACGTTAAGCATCTTCGGGAGGGCGTGGTACTGTCATGTGTAGTTGTAGATAACGTGTCAGTTCATGTTTGGACTTTCAGTTTGTTTTGATTGGTTCCTGTTCTCTTAAGAGAGGTCTCTCGTACTGCGTAAGATATCTTACGCTAGGGGAAAATCCTTTTCCGCGAGATACTGAAACCAAAAATTATCCTTAATTTTTCAATAATGCAAAACGCGTTGCGGCAGCATACAGACATAGGCGAGGCAGCTCGCGTGCCTATTGGCTGTTCTGCGGCAACTGCAGCAGCCTATCGAGCGAGGCCTGGCGTGACGCCAGACCCAATGAGGGTGCTTCGCGCCCACTGCGTCACATCCTGCCGAAACGGGCGTGGTCTACGCCTATAAATACCGCTCGCATGCAGCTATTATCTGATTTTTTCATCCTTCAAGCAAAGCACACGCATCGCTGGAGCTGGAGAGAAGCCGCACCGTTGAGAGAGAGCACCTTCAGCGGGACGAGTCACTGAAGTCGCTGACCGCGCCGCCTTCCTTGCCTTCCTGCTGCGCTTTCTGGCGCCTATATCCTTTTTATCTCTGTATTGTGTGTGTGTGTGAGCAGCGTCTTTTTCAAGATGCCTTCCTGCGGCTCGTGCAGAGCCACACTCAGCGACGGGGACCGCCATGTTATCTGCGTTTCCTGCCTGGGTGAGGAACATGCAGCTCTCGCGCTCGCTGACGGCGGCTGCCCTCACTGCGAGCTACTGCCCATGGCGACTCTGAGGACTCGCCTAGCCTTCTTCGCCGAGACTTCTCCCCCGCCTGCCGCGGTGTCGTGCCGTAAAAAGCGCCGTGCCCAGCGGGTCCCGGAACCTTCCCCCAGCCGCCAAAGCTCGCCGGTTCGCCCGCCTGCTTCACCGGCTTCGTCAGCCTCTCTTCCTGACGGACAGCGGCCGCTGTCCGCCGCCGCTTCCGTCGACATCGCTGACGAGGAAGCCCTGCTGGGAGAAGAGGATTCCTGCTCTATCCTGGCGTCAGGCAGTGAGGATTGGGCAAGCTCTGAGGATCTCGCGCCCCCTGCCCGCACTTCGTCAGGCAAGAGAGCGTCCATTGAGACGGAGCTCATGCGAGTACTCGCACTGGCCGCGGTGAGCCTCAGCCTCGAGTGGTCTTCGCCCGAGCAGCCTGCTCACAACCGGCTGGATGGCTTTTTCCTGCCTGGGGAGCGCGCTTCGCCTGCGTCCAAACCAGCGCCCTTCCTTCCTGAGCTACATGAAGAAGTTGCTAAGTCCTGGAATGCCCCCTATTCAGCTAGAGTGCGTTCATCTGTTTCTATGGCATTCTCTGCAGTTGACAATGCCAAGAACAGGGGATACCATTCGCTGCCGCCGGTCGAAGAGGCGATAGCGGCCCACTTATGCCCGCCCTCCGCTGGACGGCGCGCTAAGCTGGCCCTACCCTCGAAAGCTTGCCGCATGACGTCAAGCCTGCTCCGCCGCGCTTTCTCCGCCGCCGGGCAAGCTGCGTCAGCGCTGCACACCATGGCCACACTGCAGATCTTCCAGGCCGATCTCCTCCGAAGGCTGGATGAGAAGGGACCCGAAGCGATCTGCATGCCGGACTTGAGGAGCGCCACGGACCTCGCTCTCCGTGCCACTAAGTCCGCAGCACAGGCCATTGGGCGGACTATGGCCTCTCTCACCGTGACTGAGAGGCACCTGTGGCTGACGCTCTCGGAGATGGCCGAGTCCGAGCGCCCCGCTTTCTCCCGCCGGCCTCTTCGGATCCTCCGTGAAGGACTTTGCGGAGAGATTCGCCGAGGTACAGAAAGTGTCACAGACTATGAAGCACTTCCTCCCGAAGCGCTCCAGCTCTGCAGCAGGCCGTGCGAAACCGTCTGCACAGAACTCACAGCCCCAGCCACCGCCCACTGCCGCCAGGCCCAAGGCGCGAGACCGCGCTCCCGCGGCCAAGGATTGTGGTAAAGCCCGAGGCCCCGAAGTCGTCCTAGCACGCCTAGGAAAAACTACGGTGTTCGAGTCCCGCTGCAGCCGGACTTCCACCAAAGCTATTCGCTCGTCCAGTTCCAGCAAATGTGACTGGTCCAGTGTTTTCTGCAGCCAACAAGCCGGTTCTGTCGCCCGCTTGCCTGCACACAAAAGCTGTTTTCACGGCTACCCAGATAAATCCCCAAGAGAGTGTATTTTCTGGTGTCCCGGCCACGGCCGATGGTGTTTTATGTGTAGAAAGAATGCCCACTGCCCAGTGCCCATCACTACACACAAGCACAGCCTGTCACACAGGGCTCGCGCACATAAAATCGACTCAGATCGAATACGCATCAAACGTGGTAAATGTGCCCACTACCCAGTGCCCACATACACTACGTTATACATGTCTCACGGTTTCTGTAAAAACGAAACCAACGGCCATTCGCTTCACTCAAGCGAAAAATGCTCTCGGTCTGATAAATGTGCCCGCTATCCCGCGCCCACATCCACACACAGACATGACAGTTCCTACGGGACTCGCCCAGCCCTCCCTCTCTCGGTTGACCGCCGCAGAGGAGTCGAGCGCGGGCAATCTGCCCGCTGTTATCAGCGTGCCCCCTGCCTCAAATGTCACGAGCGCGACGCTTGTGTTACAGCACACCGAAGCCCCTCCATCGCTGAGCGAATGGAGCGCGCTTCGTATTCACCCCCTAGATATTCATGCAGATGCATGGGCAAAGCTGCCCGGGGTTTCGAAGTGGGTGCTAGACATTATAAAAAGAGGCTATTCGCTGCAGTTTCGCTGACGCCCTCGCCGCTACACGGCGCGCGTCGAGACCACGGTAAAAACAGAAGTAGCGCATTTACTTCGAGCCGAAGTGGTGAAACTATTGAGCAAAGGGGCCATAGAGCCTCTCTCTCAAGTTCAGAGCGAAGGAGGGCTATACAGCAGATACTTCCTGGTACCGAAAAAAGATGGGGGTTTCAGACCCATACTAGATCTAAGGCAAATGAACAGAGTGCTTCTGAAGCGACAGTTCAGGATGCTCACAACCAGAAAAATCCTCGCGCAGGTTCGCCGAGGAGACTGGTTCGTGTCAATAGATCTGAAGGACGCGTATTTTCAAATACAGATAGCGTCACGTCACAGGCGATTTTTGAGATTCACCTTCGAGGGCCAGGCATATCAGTACACAGTCCTGCCGTTCGGTTTGTCCCTGGCACCCCGTACATTTACGAAGTGCATGGACGCGGCGCTCGCATATGATGCTATTGCGCTAGCATACGCTTCCAAGGGCATGCAGTGCCCATTGGGTGTCAGAGCGCACTCCACGAGAGGCATGGCCTCTTCGTGGGCCTGGTCGAGTGGGATTGCCTTGCAAGATATTTGTACGGCGGCGGGCTGGGCCTCCCCGTCTACATTTAAAAGGTTTTACAACCTAGAGGTTCCCGCCCTGCAGGCCAGGCTGCTGTCGGTCTAGTTAACCAGTATTGTCTGTCCTGATGCTATCAGCTCAGAATGCTGTGTCTGCTGAGCGCAGCTCAATGATCGACAGTGTAAAATAATAGCACTAAGATGTGTTTGGGCAAACTGTGTAAGACCCACATTTCTCCATCAGTTCAGGCCGTACCCCGCCCTGTCTGTATGATGTAATTCACGTCTAAGCGACGCTGCTATATGTGGAAGAGTGCGGTTTCGCCCCTCCCTCTTCCTGGACTCCCTGTGAGTTCCCTGGGTGATTGTGCACTATATGTACCCCGGGCTTTCGCCCTTGGGTCTATGGTGTCAGATCCCTGCATGCACGGCATCTTGCATTGGGTCCCCTAGCGTAAGATATCTTACGCAGTACTCGTTCCCTCTACTAGAGAGAACCGAGGTTACGTTAGTAACCGAGTACGTTTTCCTTTTCTTTTTCCGCCACTCCTTTGTTTTTTATGGTTACTATCATTGAGTTCATTTGTCCCAGCGGTTTATGTTTGCTATAAGATGCACCCTTTCCTTCAGTCTTTGTCCGATCTCTGTTGTGTTTATGTGTGTTTTCCCTGTCAGCTTGTTCCAGAGTACTTTTATTAAAGTTTGAGTTTGTACCTATAATCTGAGTCTTCAGTCTGTTCCTGAGGAATCCACAGTGACACAACATTGTTTTTAGTTATTTGGATTTTTGATTAAAAAGATGTACAAAATAATTTTTGTGATAATTTGTGATTTTATCATGTAACAAACATCTTTCGTTCAAAGAGTATTTTTTAGTTTCAACTGACCATAGAAATTTGATTTGTTCAATCTCACTTGAGAAAAAGTAAACCGGTTACTTGTAATAAGATGAAGTAATTTTTCTTAACTTTGATCCGATACATTTTTTTTCCAGTGACTATATAAAAGCTGATATAACGAATTAAAACTATACAACATCAAAATATAGAAAAAATGTAAAAGAAGAGTTTAATGTAATGAACAATAAAGAATCATGAAAACCCCCTCTTTCAGCTCAAGTCTACCTCACAATCATTCAGAAAAATCCTCTTAAATGTGTGTGTGCGGCTGTGAGAAGAAGAGAGGGAGTGTGTGTGGCAGAGCAAGACAGAGGAGAGAGAGAGAGAGAGGGACGTGCAACTGTCATCTGACAGCGGCCCATGCTGGCTCTCACTACATATCAGGGGGAAACTGGAGGATTTTACAGCGGACAGTGAAATTCCTACCAAATCATTGAACACAATCAGTATTTTACCTTTAACAGTATAAATGTTTATATACATTCACTATAAATGCATATATAATATAGTCATATAATATAGTCAATATAGCATATAGTCATTCAGGTCTCAGCCTATTGGCCCTGACTGAGACCTGGATCAGACCAGAGGACACTGCCACACCGGCTGCCCTCTCTACTAACTTCACTTTCTGACACACCCCTCGCCTGACTGGTAGGTGTGGAGGTACTGGTCTGTTCATCTCAAACGATTGGAAATTTGATCATTTACCACCTCTGTGTGACAACAGCTCATTTGAATCACATTCAATTACCATCACTAGCCCTATTAAAATCCATTTTGTAGCTGTATATCGTCCCTAGGGATGGGTATCGTTAAGGTTTTAACGGTATCACTACTCTTACCGATACTCATTATCAATCCGGTACTTTAACGGTATTCTTATCGGTTCTTTTTGTTATATTAAAAAAAAGGAAAAAAATAATAATTTGAAATAGAATTAATATTGCTTTATATTTTGAAATGTAAAATAAATATCTTCAGCAAAAGAAAAAGCAATGCTTTAACAAAACAAATAAAACATGTATGTTATGCAGAAGGGTGCAGGCTTTTGTGTTTTATATTCAGAAGACATAGGACACCAAAAACAAAGTCCAAACACATGGTCAAACAAAACAAGTAGTCTGACATTACTGTTCCAGAGTAATATGGGCTAAAAAGACATATAATAAAGTCAGATGTAAAATAACACTGCATAGTTTATCATAGATAGATTAAAGCTTATAAAAGCCAAAACTATTCATTCAAGAGCTGCGACTGACTGACCTGCAATCGTCAGCAGGTTTATTAGACTGCTGCCTCTTTAAGACCAAATGCAAATCTAATCATTATTACGCATCATATTTTCTCCCAGCTATTTACGCCCATTTAAGACATAAACTGTATTTAAGTGAATCAACTGTTTAAGTGAATCTCCAAGAAGGCAATTTTGACATATTTTTGTGTATATTTGATCGTTTAGATGCGCACACGAAGCCCAAAATATACGTTGCTTGTCTCGTTGTGGTGTGTTTCGGAGCGCGCGCCGCATTTGGAACAGCGTCTATTGCGTCAAATTTGGTACTTTTAATATCAAACGCGTCCCGCAGTTTAGCAACAATATAGACAACATTTTACAACAATCACCGGTCGTGCAGATTCTGAAGTTACGTTTGGGTTTTAGGGAGAAATGACAGTGCACCGCTGTGAAGGGAAGGAAGTTGCGCTTGACAGAATGCGGCTTTAGTTTTTAATGGTTATACCTCAAATATCTTCCTTTTTATAATCATTGGAAGCCAAAATCTAAATCTAATATAAAATTAGTTTAATATCAAAGATCTAAAGTGTAACCGTTTGAATGTTCTGTCCTCATCGTCACTCATTAGGCAGGGCTGTTGTGTTGAAACTCAGGGGTGCAGAAAGGAAGAGGCGCAAATCGAAAGATTTTACTGACCTTGGTCTTTATCAATCCCTCTTCTCTTCCTTCTCTGCTAATATCTCTACTGTTAAAATGACTTACTATCACAACAAAATTACCAATTCTTCAGACTCTTGCATGCTTTTCAAAACCTTCTCCTTTCTTCTCAACCCTCCTACTCTTCCTCCTTCATCAACCCTAACAGCTGACGATTTTGCCACAGTCTTCATAAAAAAAATAACCACCATCAGCGGCCAATTTACCAATCCACAATCTGACACAAACATTTTACCAGCTAACGCACACATTCTACCCTCATTTTCTCTACTTTCAGAGGCAGAAGTCTCCAAACTCCTCCTTTCCAATCGCATTACCACCTTTCCGCTTGATCCTATTCCCACTAACCTACTTCAAGCCATTTCATCCTCAGTTGTACCCGCACTCACAAACATCATAAACACCCCTCTTCATACTGCTACCTTTCTCACAGCATTTAAGCAGGCTTGTAGCCCCACTGCTTAACTGCCCTGCTCTCAGTAATTGAAGCTCTGAGACTGGCAAGAGCAGCTTCCAAATCCTCAGTTCTCATCCTGCTGGATCTGTCTGCTGCCTTTGACACAGTTAACCACCAGATCCTCCTGTCAATCCTAAAGATGAAGGGCATCTTGGGAACCGCACTCCAATGGTTCATCTTTTACCTCTCAGGTAGGTCCTTTAGGGTATCGTGGAGGGGTGTGGTGTCTAAGAGCTACTGGAGTGCCTCAGGGCTCAGTGCTTGGACCATTTCTCTTCTCCATCTACATGTCATCACTAGGATCTGTGATTCAGAAACATGGCTTTCCCTATCACTGCTATGCTGATGACATAAAACTCTACCTCTCATTACAGCCTGATGATCCGACGGTAGCTGATCATATCTCAGCCTGCCTGACAGACATTTCTGGCTGGATGAAGGACCACCACCTTCAACTAAACCTTGCGAAGACAGAGCTACTTGTGGTCCCGGCCAACCCAACACTTCATCACAACTTCACCATTCAGCTAGGCTCATCATCCATAACTCCATCAAGGTCAGCCAGGAACCTTGGAGTGGTAATTGATGATCAATTGAACTTCACAGACCACATTGCTAGAACTGCCCGGTCAAGTCAAGTCATCTTCATTTATATAGCGCTTTTAACAATGTAGATTGTTTCAAAGCAGCTTTACAGAGATAAACATATAATTTAAGGTAACAGAGATTGTTTTGGCTTGCGGTTCTTTAATAAAGTTATTTTCCAGCTAAAGTTAGTTTTGATTGATTCGCTTCCGTCGCAACGATCATTTGTTATTAAATTAGGGGCCGCTAAGACGACACCATTCTCTCTGCACAGACTTTAAACGCGAACCTGTGAGAAACGCTGATGGCGTTCACATGAGCATTAAAAATTGGTTCTATAGTTATGTGCATTTGAATATAAGTGCGCAGGTTTGTAATTCCCTACAAACCAAGCCTAAACAAAGTACTGGTCTTTCTTTATAAATTTTGATACAGAATTTTATTTTATTTTGTCACTTCGGGGTAGGTATGCGAAACAAATTTTCCTGTCAACGCTTTATCTGTAGAGTGGTTAAGGGATCCTCCATAGGAAGAGACTAGTTGGCACTTCAGCACTGCGTTGTCATCAGGTCTAGGCAGGCTGCGGGAAAACCTCGGGATAAATAAAAACACTAAAATTAGCGTAGATGCCATTCTTCTTATGATGTACCGAGTACATCAGGATTTATGGGAAGTGTTCCCGGTTCCGGCTGACCTAATCTATGCAGCCTAACATTGAATTATAGAAGTCTATAATGTATTATGTGTATGCTAGGTCAAAGAGATGTGTCTTTAATCTAGCTTTGAACTGACAGAGTGTGTCTGCTTCCCGGACAATGTTAGGAAGACTGTTCCAAAGTTTTGGTGCTAAATAGGAGAGGGATCTACCGCCAGCAGTCGATTTTGATATTCTAGGTATTATTAACTGGCCGGAATTTTGAGATCTCAATAGACGTGAAGGACTATAATGCGTTAAGAGCTTGCTCAAGTACTGCGGAGCTAAACCATTTAGTGCTTTGTAAGTAATCAGCAATATTTTAAAATGTATGCAATGTTTAATAGGCAGCCAAAGCAGTGTTGACAGAACTGGGCTAATATGGTCATACTTCCTGGTTCTGGTAAGAACTCGAGCTGCTGCGTTTTGGACCAGCTGTAATTTGTTTATTAAGCGTGCAGGTCAACCACCCAGTAGAGCATTACAATAATCTAGCCTTGAGGTCATGAACGCATGAACTAATTGTTCCGCATTTGTCAATGAGAGCATATGACGTAATTTAGATATATTTTTAAGATGGAAAAATGTGGTTTTACAGATACTAGACACGTGACTTTCAAATGAAAGATTGGTATCAAAGAGCACACCCAGGTTCCTAACGGACAACGAAGACTTGACAGAAGCGCCATCAAGTGTTAGACAGTATTCTAGGTTATTACGTGTGGGAGTTTTTTGTCTAATAATTTGAATCTCTGTTTTTTCAGAATTTAGAAGTAGGAAATTACTAGTCATCCAATTTTTTATATCAGCTATGCATTCCGTTAATTTTGTGAATTGGCAAGTTTCGTTAGGTTTTGAAGAAATATAGAGCTGAGTATCATCAGCATAACAGTGAAAGATAATTCCATGTTTCCTAATGATATCTCCTAATGGTAGCATGTACAGAGTGAACAGCAGCGGTCCTAGTACTGAGCCTTATGGTACGCCATACTGAACTTGTGATCGATAAGACATCTCTTCATTTACTACTACAAACTGATAACGGTCGGATAAGTATGATTTAAACCATGCTAGTGCAATTCCACTAATGCCAACATAGTTTTCTAGTCTATTTAAAAGAATGTTGTGGTCAATGGTGTCAAATGCAGCACTAAGATCAAGTAACACTAATAGAGAGATACAATCACGGTCTTGTAGATTTGCCTTGTACAATATTAGGAGGATCATGCCCTTCCTATCAGAGCATGCTACACAACTCCTTGTCCAAGCGCTAGTTCTATCCAGGCTGGACTATTGTAATGCTCTCCTGGCTGGTCCTCCAGCTTGCACGGTCAAACCTCTGCAACTGATACAGAATGCTGCTGCAAGAGTGGTCTTTAATGAGCCAAAGAGAGCATATGACACTCTGCCCCTCACAAAATTGCACTGGCTGCCAGTTGCCGCTCACAAGTCACTGACGTTTGCCTACAGAACAACCATTGGCTTTGCTCCCCTTTACTTAAACTTATTACCTCAAACTTATGTGCCATCCAGAAACTTGCACTCTGCAAGCGAACGTCTTGTGGTGCCATCTCAAAGAGGCAAAAAATCTCTTTCTCATGACTGTTCCCTTCTGGTGGAATGATCTGCCTTACTCAACCAGAGCTGCTGAGTCCATAGCAAACGTCTGAAGACGCTTCTTTTTCGACAGCACTTGATCCAGTAATACTAACACTTTCAGACACACAGTAAACACAGTAATACGCTTGTTACACACACACACACACACACACACACACACACACACACACACACAGTTTGATTGTGTCGGTAGTTTCTGGCCAACCAAAAGCCCGCAGCGAGTCTTACCCTGACAGCATCACAGAGGTAGTCTGCAACACACTCAGTTCTTGCACTATGGACACACACTTGCGACCCATGAACGCCTCTCTAAACTACTGCCTGATTTTACAGTTTGAAGCATCTGTCACAGAAAAACACCATGTGCTGTCATAAATAAGAGAAATGTCTTCTCATATGATAAGAACACGCAGTCTCATTAATAATACAGACACTGAGGTGTCCTCGATGTACTTTAGTGTTTCTCCACGTCATAATATGTGATATTGACATGATGTAGACTTTAAACCAGGAGAAAAATCTCTACAGTATCCAGTTTCCCCCTAAAATTAAAATGAATGGACTGTGTTAATCCTGACTGTGCTGAGATTGAGTGTGTTCAAAGTAAAGGGAGTTAAATGTATATCACAATGTCAAAGTGTGTTTTTCAGTGTGACTATCAGTCTGCAGAATCACCTTAATGAGGAGCAGCTCATGTGTTCAGTCATTTACAGATCAAATACATGAACTCACAGCGGCAGGAGAAAAAGAGCAAATGCTGTAAAAATATTAATTCTCTTATATCATATGAACAAACGTAAAAATAATTTAATGACTTTGATCATGTTGTTTTAATAGCTTTGCTTCTAATTAATGAAATAATAGTTATTTCCCTGCATTTTATTCCATTTTGATTATACTTTATGAATTCACAGTGTCAGTTTCATGTGAGAGTCACGTATGATCTTACCACAGTTTCTCCAGTTTACAGTGATGATTCTCCAGTACAGCAGAGAACAGCTTTAATCCTGAGTCTCCTAATTTATTCTCAGACAGACTCAGTTCTCTCAGGTGTGAGGGGTTTGATCTCAGAGCTGAAGCCAGAGCAGCACAACCTTCATCTGTGACACCACACTTACACAACCTGTAGGGAACAATGACACACATTTAGCGTATATCCAGAGATAAACATGACACTTGAAAAATAAAAAAAACAAAATGCTGCCAATATGAAAAATATACAAATATTCATTAGAAAAAAGTTATTAAATTACATCAGTTAGGATTAGGGGACTCAATATACAGTTTGTACAGTATAAAAATAATTATTTTTATGGAAAATCCCCATAAAACATGGAAACCCAACATGTGTGTCTGATTGAGTGTGTAAGTGTGTGTGTGTGATTTATTTATTTGTAAACATTTGTGTGTGTTAGGACTGGGAGAAAAAAATCAACTCAAACCATTGCAATTTTTTGGTTCATGATTTCAAAATAGTTTTTGTTCCCTTTCAGTCGAGAATGTCAGATGTAGTCGACATCGACTGAATGGGGATCACGCTTAGGGAGCCTATCTTCTTCGTACTACTTTTTAATCAAGCCAATTCAACACTGGCGTGCGTGATTACACGCTCCGCCCCGCAGCGCGGGTGTAAACACGAAAGTGAACGCACGCACCAGTTGCCTTCGCTTCGGAGCCAATCGGATGTCTCTGAAGTTACTACTATTTACACAGCAAGTGAGTGTGTCGGTGTTCTGGCAGGAAGACCTCCCAGTGTTGGCGTTTTTACAGCCTGAGTGCAGCGGTGATCGCTAGCTTCTTGAGCTCTCAACTGCTGTTTTAACAGCAACACATTTCTATTTGTTTGTCTGTTTGACGATTGGTTAGAGGGCGAGAAGTAAGTGCTTCACTGTTTCATTTCACTGATTCAGTGTTGTCGCGGACATTTCCTATGTGCTATAGCACTGGTGATGGTCCCATTTTCTAGAAGAGCAACATGGGTGCATTTGCATCTTTTTCAAAAAAAAGAAGAAAAGATGTCATTCCGCCTGTGCATTTCTGGATGCATTCATTCCCTGTCTCTCTGTAATGGTCACAATTGTTACATCTCGTGTTTGGGCCTACAGCATGCTGAAGCAGCTTTTGTGGACAGTTCATGTTCTCATTGCTGGAATATGACTGTCGCAGTGTTGAGGTCGAGACTCACCTTCGTCCATGAAGTTCGAGTCACCATTACCACGCCCAACCTTCGGGTGCCGTGTGGTGTGGGTGACAGGAGGATAGTGTTGGATGTCTCGCCCAGTAACCATACTCCTCCCTTCCACAGCCAGCGGAGTTCCCTGTGGAAACCAGCCATTTCACCCGGGGCTCCCCAGAGGACAGGATGCCGATTGCAGCATCGGAGGGTGAGCTGGCCTCTGGAGATGGACTCGACTGCATTGTCTCTCTCTGGGAGAGTAATGTTGCTTGAGCCGGATCCAGAACTGCCAGCTATGCTGATTTGGGCCGCTGAGGCTGTCGGGCTCGAGTGGAACCCCCCACCGTGTCCCACTCAGTCTCGGTTGGATGACTGGTATCTCGGGGCGGGCTGTGCTGGTTCTCACCCAGCCGACCCAGTGCCCTTCTTTCCCAAAGTGAATGGAGGGCTTACTAGGTCGTGCATGGCAACTTTTACTGCAGAAAACTGCCTAAGTGGTTCTTCTCTCCTCGCAGGCCTGTGAGCTCGCATCATGTTTGGTGGTCAGAGCTTACAGAGCTTGTGGGCAAGCAACCTCCTCTTTTTATGCCATGGCGTTGTTGCAGGTCTATCAGGCAAAGACACTCATGGACATGCAGGAGGGTAGTCTAGACTGTGCGCTCATGAGTGAGCTCTGCACTGCTGCTGACCTCGCCCTCATGGGCACGAGCGTTGCAGCGTGCGTGGTCGGTCTAGCGGTGTCCACCCTTGTGGTCCAGGAGTGCCATTGTTGGCTCAGCCTGGTTGGAATGGTGGATGCGGACAAGGTTTGGTTCCTAGACTCCCCAATTTCCCAGATTGGGTTGTTTGGCGACGCGGTGGAGAGCTGCGCCCAACAGCTCTCCGCCGCCCAGGTGCAGATGGAGGTCACCCGACACATCCTGCCCCGGCGGCCCGCTGCTGCCTTCACCCGTTCGCTGGGGGCAACCCATTGCAGGCGCTGCCAAGCCAGGTGGTAAGCGACAGTGGAAACGTTAAACCTGGATGGGCCACCCAGGGATGGAGAAGTTGCTCTTGGAATGGCCACCAATCCACTCCCTCCAGCCGGTGGAGGGCCGGTTGGAGTTTTTTGTTTTGTATGGGTCTGTTCTACTGCTGGCTCCTGTAAAAATGGGGTCAGCGGTACCCACATTCTCAGAAAAAGAGCAAACTTCTCTATTCCTGGGTCCCAAGAGGGCTAGTCTGGCTGTGTGTAACCCTACATAGCCTTACACCCCTCAGCCCCCTCTTGGTCGCCAGCTAGCAGCTTGGTGCGGTTCAAGGACCCGGTCATTCGCCTTCTCATGCATCCCCTGCCATCCAGTGGAGACAGGTAAGTGTTGTACTGCACACTGACATCCCTTTCCTCCACCTTCCTGCCCCACCTTGGGTACGTCTGTGGTCTTCTGGGCCTGGGCCTGGTTCGTAGAAGCAGAAAGAGTTCCCAAAAGGTCCCGACCAGACTGTGACCATCATACTCGGCTATGCAATTCATTATTGCTTGGCACCGCTCAAGTTCAGTGATAATCATCACACTAGGTGTTGAGCAGAGATTCTTCTGAAAGTTCAGTGATATTCATCACACCTAATGTTGAGCAGTGCTCCTGTCTTGTGCACGCATGTAGCAGTCCTACTGGCGAAGGACACGATATAGCCGCTCCCTCCAGCCAATATGAAGGCCAGTTTTATAAATTTGTTCTTCATGTACCTAGTATGTTGTGGGTCATGACCGTCTTGGCACTGTCTCACTTGAAACGGGTGCTTTCTACGAAAGCCTCCGTCCAAGTTGCTACAAAGAGTGTCATTTTTCAGAATGCCCCGCCCCCAAGCTTGGTCTGCAGCGTTTGACCTGAGAGACATGTACTGTACTGTATCTCTAGCCTTCCGCACCACAGGCCATCCTGCATGTTGCGTTTGAGGGATTGAAGTATCAGTACAGAGTCCTACCCTTTGAGTGCTCCATAGCCAGTTGGGTTCTCAGGTCAACTGGGAGAGAGTAATCTCGCCCACGGGCTGAGTATTTCTTTTCCAGTATGGAGATGGACTCGGTCTAACATGCCTCTTAAAGAAGAGAGTGTGTCCAATTGGTGCTTTACAGAAGTGAGAAAGGGTCCCATTGAAAGAATTTTCAGAGGGTCCTGGGGCATATGGCAGACGCAGCATCATGGCTTCCTCCATATGAAGACCACTTCAGCACTGGCTTAAGGTCGAGTCCCGAGGTGACCGTGGCAGAGCGGGGATCATCCCGGCCTGCCGCCATACCCTCAGCCCATGTTCAGACCTTTTCATTTCTCCGGGCCAACCGCTCCTAGAATGAGGTCCACTAACACCGACTGAGGGACCATGTACAAAGGGCATGCTTAACGGAGGCCTGGGCGACCTCCGACTGCATTGGAATTCCCTTGAGTTGCTGCAGTTCACCTCGCTTTGAACCACCTCTGCTCAGTGAGCTGGTACTGGTCTGAAAAGACAGCATTGTGACCGTTGCGCTAGCTTCCCTTGCATATCACAATTCGCCCGTCACCTCCTCCTTGGAGTCAGAAGCTTCTGAGGATCGCTTCATTCAATCGTGCCGCCACGAGCCTCACAACAGCCTTTGACCAGGGAAAGTGGAGACTCCATCCCCGGGCGGTACAGCTGGGCAGGGACCACTTTGGGGCTGCACAGTCACATCTGGCTCTCAGCTGGCCCCAGGGCCCGCAGAAATGCGTTCCCCAGTGAGCCTTCTAAAGAAGCGGCTATGCGATTCGCTGTCGCTTGGCACCTGCTCAAGTTCAATGATTTTCATCAGACTCAGGTGTTGAGCAGAGATGCTCCTGAAGCTCAGTGATTTTCTTCACACCTAGTGTTGAGCAGTGCTCCTGTCTTGTGCGCGCATGTCGCTTGCATGTACTGTGCTTGGCCAGGAGTGGAGCAGGTTTTGATAGTTGCCCCTTATTGGCCCAACCAAACCTATTCCCCTCAACAGCCCTTCCTGACTTTCCCCTGAATACATTCTCAGGGACGGGGCATGATGGCACCTGCATTCAGACCCCTGGAGAAGTCCAGGCAGGTCCTAAAAGTTGATAAGGAGGTTAAGGTTGTTACTGCAGGAATATGTGGCAGTTACCATCACTTCTGCGAGAGCACCCCCTAAGAGGAAGTGTTGCTTTCGCCAAATAGAAGTGGAACCTATTCGTTGAGTGTGTCTTCTTTCCGTGAGGAGATCCTGAAAGCGTTCGGTCATTTCAGTGCTCTCTTTCCTGCAAGATGGGTTGGAATGAGGGCTGCGTCCTCCACCCTCAAAATTTTGTTGCCTCTATTTTTATTTGACACACATCATGATGCAGTAGCTGGGAAGCATGTCCTGATCACCAGGTTCCTGACTGAGCAAGGTAACTAAAAGCCTTGCACCCCGCTTAATCCTCTTGGGCCTTATCTCTGGTGCTACTTCACTGCAGAGACAGCCCGAGCCACTGCAGGCAGTGAGTTAAAAATTCTGTTTTAAAATAAATAGTTCTCCTGCTCGCATGGTCTCTACTAGAGGGTAGGGACTTGCTCGCTTTCGGTCAACGAGTTGTGCCTGGAATTCGGGCTGGCTACCTCTCACTAGCTGAGACCCTGGCCTGGATATGTGCCCAAGTTTACTACCTCTCCCTAAAAGGTGGGACCAGGTGGTGAACCTGCAAGCGCTACCCTGGAGGAGGCAGACCCAGCCCTGGCTTCTCTGTCCGTCCACTTCATTGTGGTTATATGTGCACAGAATGCAAGCCTAAGGACCTCAGACCAGCTCTTGTCTGTTAAGGAATTCAGCAGAAAGGGAAGGCTGTTTCCAAGCAACGTTGGCCCACTGATAAAGGTGGCTGCTTTCATCTTGGTGTTAAATGTCACATGTCCACTTACGTGGTGTGCTCCTCTGAAGTGAGTGGTGCTCCTGCCTAGGCATTGACACAGTGTGCTTCAATTTGCCCACTCCATATGTGTATTCTCCACATGTATCTTCTTGTGAGCAGGATGTGGCTTCCGCAGCGTCCCTTCCATCCATGTACAGGGAACGCTTTCCCAGTGGTTCTGTAGGAACAGCAATGACTTCCCTGGCCTAAAGCCCTGTCCCTTCTCCGCCTTAATTCGCGGGGGGATCAGTAGGCTTCTTTCTAGGCACTGGAAGGTGGCAGTACTAGTGGCACTTTCAATAGATCCCCATTCAACGTCGACTATGTCATGTTCTGAACAGAAAGGGAATGTCCTGGTTGTGTATGCAACCCACCATTCCCTGAAAGAGGGAACGGAGGATGTAGTCCCCTCGCCACTACTGCTGGACCACTTCTGACTCCGGGGGGCGCTCGGCTCCTCACCGAAAAAGCAACTGGTGCGTGTGTCCACTTCTGTGTTTATACCCGCGCTGTGGGCCGTGTAATCATGCACGCCAATGTTGAATTGGCTTCATTAAATAGTAGTACGAAGACTAAAATGGGCGTGATGCCCATTCAGTTGACGTCGACTACGTCCTCCGTTCCATCCTTCAGGGAATGGTGGGTTGCATATGCAACCAGGACGTTTTATTCCAGAATCAATATTGATTCAAATGAAATTGCTTTAGTTTTGTCCTTGCTTATAGACGAGGTTGACAGAAGTTAGTCTCTTTTGGTCCAACAGAGGATGAAATGTGTCAAAGTAACAAGTAACAAAACTAGAGGTATTTCGCATTTCATGGAAAGAGAGTTCGATTGCATATAGAGAGGCCTTAAAAGCTGCTAGATCTGCTTATTTTTCAACCCTATTAGAAGAAAATAAACAAAACCCTAGGTATTTATTTGAAACAGTGGCTAAACTAACGAAAAAGAAAGCTTCAAGCCCAGAAATTTCCAAGCAGCACAGCAGTAATGACTTTATGAACTTCTTCACTTATAAGATTGATAATATCAGGGACAAAATTATAACTATGCAACCGTCAACTACAGTATTGCATCAGGGAGTGCATCGTAGTCTCCCTAAGGAAAAATTTGATTAATTTATTGCTATAGGAGAGGAAGAATTTACTAAACTCATTAAATCATCTAAACCGACAACATGCATGTTAGACCTTATACCGACTAAGCTACTGAAAGAGATGCTTCCAGAGGTCATAGATCCTCTTCTTACTATCATCAATTCATCTTTGTCTCTAGGATACATACCAAAAACCTTTAAGCTGGCTATGATTGAACCACTTGTTTAAAAAAATGCAACTTGATCCTACAAATCTGTCAATTACAGGCCGATCTCGAATCTACCTTTTCTGCCAAAGATACTAGAAAAGGCAGTATCTTTACAACTATGTTCCTTTTTAGAAAGAAATGATATCTGTGAGGATTTTCAGTCAGGATTTAGACTGTACCATAGTACAGAGACCACTCTCATTAGAGTAACAAATGATTTGCTCTTATCATCTGATCGTGGTTGTATCTCTCTATTGGTGTTACTCGATCTTAGTGCTGCATTTGACACTATTGACCACAACATTCTTTTAAATAGACTTGAAAATTATGTTGGCATTAGTGGAATTGCATTAGCTTGGTTTAAATCATACTTATCAGACCGTTATCAGTTTGTAGCAGTTAATGAAGAGAATCAGAGAAGCCATACTGAAGAGAAGTTCAGTATGGTGTACCACAAGGCTCAGTACTAGGACCGTTGCTGTTCAGTCTGTACATGCTACCATTAGGAGATATCATTAGGAAACATGGAATTAATTTTCACTGTTATGCCGATGATACTCGGCTCTATATTTCTTCACAACCTAACGAAAACTACCAATTCACAAAATGAACGAAATGCATAGCTGATATAAAAAATTGACTGGATGACTAGTAATTTCCTACTACTAAATTCTGAAAAAACAGAGATTGTAATTATTGGATAAAAAACTTCCTCAAGTAATAACCTAGAATTCTGTCTAACACTTGATGGATGCTTTGTTAAGTCTTCGTCGTCGGTTAGGAACCTGGGTGTGCTCTTTGATACCAATCTTTCATTTGAAAGTCACGTCTAGTATCTGTAAAACCGCATTTTTCCATCTTAAAAATATATCTAAATTACGCCATATGCTCTCATTGACAAATGTGGAACAATTAGTTCATGCGTTCATGATCTCAAGGCTAGATTATTTTAATGCTCTACTGGGTGGTTGCCCTGCACGCTTAATAAACAAATTATAGCTGGTCCAAAACGCAGCAGCGCAGGTTCTTACCAGAACTAGGAAGTATGACCATATTAGCCCTGTTCCCTTTCGTGGTCACTCCGAGTTACGTCGGATGAGGACGATTGGGGTTTCGCTTAGAAGCCTATCACCTTCGAGTATTAGAAAACGAGCCAATGGCAATGAAATGCCATGGGTCTGCGGAATTTGCATAGCGTAACTCCGCCCGCCGCAGGGGGTATATAAGGAAGTACGCGAGCACAATGCAGACATGCTTTCGCTTCGGAGCCGAGAACTTCTCCACTCCTGCAAGCCAAATATTCTGAGTTAGTCTTCTCTTACCTTCGAGACGAGCGAACTCTCCGGTGTTGGTGTGACGGCGATTTCAGCGAGTGCTCACTACCCTGCTGATCTGCTCAGTGATCTGACAGTTAGTGTGTTTTCTCCCTGTTCGCTTCAGCATCCGCGGAGTTTATCCTCTCACAAAAAGAGCTTGCACGCGGCACGTCTTTTTAAAGATGCCTCGCCCGTGCACTTCTGGTTGCGGTCGCGAGATATTCTTCTCTGATGGGCATGAACTCTGCTTAGCGTGTTTGGGCGTTGATCACGCTAAAGCAGCGTTCATGGATGACTCATGTTCTCACTGCGGGAACATGACCATCTCCATGCTGCGGTCGAGACTCAATGAGCTCACCAGAGCGAGAGTCCCCCTACCCACACCCCGATCTACTGACTCCGAGAGGGCTAGTACTTCGGCTGGTGGCCGGGGTGACCTGAGGGTGACTGTGTGGGACATACCGCCGACACGTCCGCGGTCCACACACCCCTCTTCAGCAGTGGTACCCGCGAGTGTACAAACTGAGACCGCTGGTCCCTCTTCGGAGCCCCAGCGCGTCTCGTTTGGAGCTCCAGAGGAGGATACTATGTCGATCGCGGCATCACAAGGTGGGCGCGAGTCCTCGGGAAGTGAGGATTCGGCTGCGTTGCCGCCCTCGGGCGTGCCAGCGTTGCCCGAGTCTGATCCCGAGCTGACCGCCATGCTTTCCCGGGCAGCCGCGGCCATTGGTGTTGAGTGGTCCCCGCCACCTGATCCAGTGCGCTCGCGGCTGGACGATTGGTTTTTGGGAGCGGCCGCTGACACCCGTCGCCGCCCAACCCCAATACCATTCTTCCCGGAAGTGCATGAGGAAGTCACGCGGTCCTGGAAGGCTCCCATGTCTTCTCGTGATCGTTCGTCGGCTTTCTCCGCCTTTCCTCCCCTCGATAAAGCTGATGCTTGTGGGTACACTGGGATTCCCACGGTTGAACGTTCTGTCGCGATGCAGCTGTGTCCGGCAAGCGCTTCATCACGTGGTGATCCAAAGCACCCTTCCAAGGCCTGTAGATTCTCGTCTACTATGGTGGCGAAATCTTACAGAGCGGCGGGACAGGCAGCTGCTTCACTGCATGCCATGGCCATCTTACAGGTCTACCAGGCCAAGATGCTCCGTGACATGCACGAGGGTAGGACAGACCCAGGGCTCTTCGATGAGCTGCGCGCCGCCACTGACCTCGCTCTCCGGGCGACGAAAGTGACCGCGCGCTCCCTGGGTTTGGTGATGTCCACAGCTGTGGTCCAGGAGAGACACCTGTGGCTGAACCTGGCCGATATGCGTGAGCCTGAGCGGACTCGTCTGCTCAACGCTCCCATATCCCAGGCCGGCCTCTTCGGTGGTGCAGTCGAGGACTTTGCCCAGCAGTTCTCGACTGCTCAGAAGCAGTCTGAGGCCATCAAACATATTCTGCCCCGGCGTGCTGTTGCTGCTAAGCCACCGGTTCAGAGTCCTCAGCCTGCTCGCCGCCGAGGGCGCCCTCCTGCGGCTCCCGCCCCTCCCGCACGGCCCCAGCAGCAGTCATCGGGGTCGCGTCGTGGAGGAAGCCGCAGGAAGGCGCCACAGCCCTCTCCAGCCCCGCCGCCCGCTAAACGCCAGGCTAAGCGGCGCTCCTGAGACGGGCAGCTCAGGATTGGCTTTCTTTTCTGTACAGGAGGTGGTAGCAGGGCCACTCCTTCCCCCGGTGGAGGGCCGGGGGAGAATCTTTTGTTCTCCACTCCCCGCTGCTCGTCCCACGACGGGCAGCACCCTAATGTGGTTAAAAACAGAATCGAAATCCCCAATCCTGAGCCCACAGAGCCCGAGGGCCGCAGTGCGCGCCACCCTCGGGTCCCGCCACTGCCGCCCTCCTCTGTCCCAGAGGTGCGGGATGACAGCACGCGCCGCCCACGGGCCTCGCTCCTCTCATCCCCCTCTGTCGCCAGACCCCTGCCAGAGCACGCCCCCGTGGGACGCGCGCCCTCCCCTGGCCTCCTCTGGCAGGACGCGGTTAATGACCGTGCCCCCGCACAGGGCCGCTATGCCACCCTCGCCGGTGCCGGTCATTCCGCCTCGCTGCCCCACCGACGGTACGTCTGTGGTTCGTATGACCCCGCTGGTGCACTTTCTGGAGGCCTGGCTAGAGCTTCCCAGACTGTCCCGCTGGGTCGCGAGAACCATCAGGCTCGGCTACGCGATTCAGTTCGCGCGATCTCCTCCCCGCTTCAGGGGAGTCCGCTTCACTATGGTCGGTGGCAATGCCCCTGTCATGAGAGCGGAGGTCGCTACCCTGCTGGCGAAGGGTGCGATCGAGATTGTCCCTCCAGCCGAAATGAAGTCCGGCTTCTACAGCCCTTACTTCATTGTACCCAAGAAGTCCGGTGGGTTACGGCCAATCCTCGACCTACGCGTCTTGAACCGCTCCCTTCACAGGCTGCCGTTCAAGATGCTAACGACCAAACACATCCTCCAGTGTGTGCGGCCGCAGGATTGGTTTGCAGCGATCGACCTGAAGGACGCCTACTTCCATGTCTCCATTTTACCTCGACACAGACCGTTTCTACGGTTTGCTTTCGAGGGGCAGGCATACCAGTACGCGGTTCTCCCTTTCGGACTAGCCCTGTCTCCTCGCGTCTTTACGAAGGTCGTCGAGGCAGCCCTTGTTCCCCTCCGGGAACACGGGGTTCGCATCCTGAACTATCTCGACGACTGGCTGATCCTAGCTCATTCTCGAGACCAGGTTTGCGAGCACAGGGACCTAGTGCTCCGGCACCTAGTTCGTCTGGGCCTTCGGGTCAACTGGGAGAAGAGCAAACTCTGCCCCGTGCAGAGGATCTCTTTTCTCGGTATGGAGATCGACTCGGTCGCCATGTGCGCGCAGCTTACGAGCGAGCGCGTGCAGTCACTGCTGACTTGTCTTCGTCAGTTCGAGGGCAAGAGTGCGGTTCCACTGAAACTTTTTCAGAGGCTCCTGGGGCATATGGCATCCGCAGCCGCAGTAACGCCGCTGGGATTGCTTCATATGAGACCGCTTCAGCTTTGGCTTCGCGATCGAGTCCCGAGGTGGGCATGGCAACACGGCACGCTCCAAGTCCCAGTGACTTGGGTACTGTCTGATCGATTGCCTGTCTGATCGATTGCTCCTGTCTGCCTCGCTGCCTGCTGTGAGTGTGTTTGTTTGATTCGGTGCGATAAGCTCCGTCTTAGCCATATATTTCTTTGTTTTGAACCATCATTTTACTACCATTTCTAGTTGTTTATACTACTACATTTTACCCAACATCTCAGATTAACCTGACATCGCTAGCTTTTGTTATTAGTACTACTAGCACAAAACGCTAGTAATTCGCTAGCCTGTTAACGCGCCACCCGTGCGCTCAGCTATTTTATTTATTTATTTTTCTCTCGCGCGTCCGCGCCTTTGAGTTCATAAAAAGCTCAGGTGAGTAAGAATCACTCAACAAACACGGTGAGTAATGTCTTGTCCTGTTATTGTCACTTGCACTTCATGTCACATGTTTAGTATAGGCTTCTCTGTCGACAATATAGGATTTATATGTGATAAATGTAAGGAGACAGTTAGGTTGACAGAGAAGATTTCAGAATTAGAAACACGCATCCAAACTTTAATTGAGGATAGTAAGAGTGCTAGTGCTTTAGATGTTTTGGATGCGCATAGAATAGTGCACACTTTACATGAGTCGGTTCTGGCTGAAGTAGAGCCTGTGCAGCCGGGCAAATGGGTGACAGTGAGGGATCGCTCTAGTCGCGGATCTAAAAACCACTCTTCCGTTCCGATTACCATAACAAATCGATTTGCCCCGCTCAGTGAAACACCCACTGAGAATGATTGTGCCCTAGTTATTGGCGATTCTATTACACGGAACGTGAAAATAGAGACACCAACCACCATAGTCACATGTTTGCCGGGAGCCAGAGCGCCTGACATCAAAGCAAATTTAAAAGTGCTGGCTAATGCTAATCGTAAATTCTCTAAGATCATTATTCATGTCGGCACTAATGATGTTCGACTCCGCCAGTCGGAGATCACCAAAATTAATATTAAAGAGGTGTGTGAACTTGCAAGTACGATGTCAAGGACTGTAATTTGCTCTGGCCCCCTTCCTGTTCGCAGGAGTGATGAGATAGTTAGTAGATTGTGTTCGCTTAACGGTTGGCTGTCTAAGTGGTGTCCGCTTAATAATATAGAATTCATAGACAATTGGAAAAGTTTTTGGGGCAAACCTGACCTGTTGAAAAGAGATGGTATTCATCCCTCCTGGGATGGTGCTGCTCTTCTCTCTAGTAATATGGCTCATAGTCTTAGAGCTCAAACATGACAATCTGGGGCTCAGGTCAGGAAGCAGACAGACTGGCTTAACCGACTGTCTGCTAGCGGCCTCGCGTCACCAAGGTCAGATAAATCCCATCACATAGAGCCTCTTTCACCTAGCTATCATCATATAGAGACTGTGTCTGTTCCCCGAATTTGGAAATCCAAAAAACGTTTAAACCCAACTAAGGTTAAAAATTTAATTGATGTTCAACAAATAAAAAACAGCTATAATACAGATGAGCAAATGCTAAAGCTTGGGTTGCTGAATATTCGATCGCTTACTTCAAAAGCACTCATTGTTAATGATATGATTTCAGATAATAACCTAGATGTGCTGTGTTTGACAGAAACCTGGCTAAAACCAAACGATTACATTACTTTAAATGAATCAACCCCGCAAGATTACTGTTATAAACATGAGCCTCGTCTGAAACGCAAAGGGGGTGGTGTTGCTGTAATCTATAGTAATAGTTTCAAAACCACTAAGAAATCAAGTTTTAAATATAATTCTTTTGAAGCATTGGTGCTTAATGTAAAAATATATAGTGTAAACGATAAATCACGTTTGAGATTTGTGCTGGCTACTGTATACAGGCCACCAGGGCACCATACAGACTTTATCAAAGAATTTGCGGACTTTCTATCAGAATTAATATTGACTGCAGATAAAGTACTAATTGTTGGTGATTTTAATATACACATCGATAATGAAAAAGATGCATTGGGATTGGCATTTAAAGACATTGTAAATTCAATTGGAGTTAGACAACACGTGTCAGGACCTACTCATCGTCGTAATCATACTCTAGATCTAATATTATCACACGGAATAGATGTTGATGCCGTTGAAATTCTGCAGCAGAGCGATGACATCTCAGATCATTATCTAGTCTCGTGTAATTTGCATTTAGCCAAGGCTGCAAAGCCGACTCCGTGTTTCAAATATGTGAGACCTATCACTTCTGCTACTAAAGATTGCTTTATTAATAATCTTCCTAATCAGTTTCATCATCTCAGCAACTCAGATAGCTTAGAAGAACTAGATATTACAACAGAAACGTTTAACTCTCTCTTTTCCAGCACTTTAGACACAGTTGCTCCGTTGCGCTTAAAGAAGATTAAAGAAAATAGTCCAACGCCGTGGTACAACGAGCACACTCGGGCCCTTAAGAGAGCAGCCAGAAAAATGGAGCGCAACTGGAAGAAAACAAAACTAGAGGTATTTCGCATTTCATGGAAAGAGAGCTCAATTACTTACAGAGAGGCTTTAAAAGCTGCTAGATCTGCTTATTTTTCAACCCTATTAGAAGAAAATAAACATAATCCTAGGAATTTATTTGAAACGGTGGCTAAACTAACGAAAAATAAAGCTTCAAGCACCGAAGTTTCCAAGCAACACAGCAGTAATGACTTTATGAACTTCTTCACTTATAAGATTGATAATATCAGGGACAAAATTATAACTATGCAACCGTCTACTACAGTATCGCATCAGGCAGTGCATTGTAGTCTCCCTGAGGAAAAATTTGATTCATTCGTTGCTATAGGAGAGGAAGAATTTACTAAACTCATTAAATCATCTAAATCTACAACATGTATGTTAGACCCTATACCGACTAAGCTACTGAAAGAAATACTTCCAGAGGTCATAGATCCTCTTCTTAATATCATTAATTCGTCTTTGTCTCTAGGATACGTACCAAAAAACTTTAAGCTGGCTTTGATTAAACCGCTTGTTAAAAAAACGCAACTTGATCCTTCAGAATTAGTCAATTACAGGCCGATCTCGAATCTACCTTTTCTGTCAAAGATATTAGAAAAGGCAGTATCCTCACAACTGTGTTCCTTTCTTGAAAGAAATGATATCTGCGAGGATTTCCAGTCCGGATTTAGACCGTACCATAGTACCGAAACAGCTCTCGTTAGAGTCACAAATGATTTGCTCTTATCATCCGATCGTGGTTGTATCTCTCTATTAGTGTTACTCGATCTTAGCGCTGCATTTGACACCATCGACCACAACGTTCTTTTAAATAGATTAGAACATTATGTTGGCATTACAGGAAATGCACTAGCATGGTTTAAATCATACTTATCTGACCGTTATCAGTTTGTAGCAGTAAATGATGAGATGTCTCATCGATCACAGGTTAAGTATGGCGTACCACAAGGCTCAGTATTAGGACCGCTGCTGTTCACTCTGTACATGCTACCCTTAGGAGATATCATTAGGAAACATGGAATTAGCTTTCACTGTTATGCTGACGATACTCAGCTCTATATTTCTTCAAAACCTAACGAAACTTATCAATTCACAAAATTAACGGAATGCATAGCGGATATAAAAAATTGGATGACTTGTAATTTCCTACTTCTAAATTCTGAAAAAACAGAGTTTCTAATTATTGGACAAAAAACTTCCTCACGTAATAATCTAGAATACTGTCTAACACTTGATGGCTGCTCTGTTAAGTCTTCGTCGTCGGTTAGGAACCTGGGTGTGCTCTTTGATACCAATCTTTCATTTGAAAGTCACGTGTCTAGTATCTGTAAAACTGCATTTTTCCATCTTAAAAATATATCTAAATTACGTCATATGCTCTCATTGACAAATGCGGAACAATTAGTTCATGCGTTCATGACCTCAAGGCTAGATTATTGTAATGCTCTACTGGGTGGTTGCCCTGCACGCTTAATAAACAAACTACAGCTGGTCCAAAACGCAGCAGCTCGAGTTCTTACCAGAACCAGGAAGTATGACCATATTAGCCCGGTTCTGTCAAAACTGCACTGGCTCCCTATTAAACATCGCATAAATTTTAAAATATTGCTGATTACTTACAAAGCACTGAATGGTTTAGCTCCGCAGTACTTGAGCGAGCTCTTAACGCATTATAGTCCGTCACGTCTATTACGATCTCAAAATTCCGGCCAGTTGATTATACCTAGAATATCAAAATCGACTGCTGGCGGTAGATCCTTCTCCTATTTAGCACCAAAACTCTGGAACAGTCTTCCTACCATTGTCCGGGAAGCAGACACACTCTGTCAGTTCAAAGCCAGATTAAAGACACATCTCTTTGACCTAGCTTTCACATAATACATTATAGACTTCTATAATTTAATGCTATGCTGCATAGATTAGGTCAGCCGGAACCGGGAACACTTCCCAAAAATCCTGATGTACTCGTTACATCACGAGAAGAATGGCATCTACGCAAATTTTAGTGTCTGTGTTTATCCCAAGGTTTTTCCTGCAGCCTGCCGGATCCAGGCCGTATCCAGATCTGACGAAGGACCTTCACCTGGACCGATGACAACGCAGTGCTGAAGTGCCAACTAGTCTCTCCCTATGGAGGATCCCACTACCACTCTACAGATAAGGCGTTGTCGGGAAAATTCGTCTTGCGGTCCTACCCCAAAGCAACAAATAAAATAAAATTCCTTATCAAATTTATAAGGAAAGACAAGTATTTTGTTTAGGCTTGGCTTGTAGGGAATTCCAAACCTGCGTATATTCTAACGCACATAACTATAGAACCCATTCTAAATGCGCATGTGACCGCCATCAGCGTTTCTCACAGGTTCGCGTTTAAAGTCTGTGTAGAGAGAATGGTGTCGTCTTAGCGGCCCCTAATTTAATAACAAATGATCATTGCAACGGAACCAAATCAATTAAAACTAACTTTAGATGGAAATAACTTAACTCTGCTGTAAAGCCGAAACAATCTCTGTTACCTTAAATTATACGCTTATCTCTGTAAAGCTGCTTTGAGACAATCTACATTGTTAAAAGCGCTATATAAATGAAGATGACTTGACTTGACTTGACTCCAGCCTGCCGTCAGACCTTCACCCCGTGGGCGAACCTCAATTTTCTACGGGCCGGAGTGCCCTTAGAACGAGTTTCCCGGCATGTTGTTGTATCAACAGATGCCTCCAACACGGGCTGGGGCGCCATGTGCAATGGTCATGCTGCCGCGGGCTCCTGGACAGGACCCCAGCGCCTTTGGCATGTCAATTGCCTCGAGTTGCTGGCTGTACGTCTCGCCCTGCACCGCTTCCGGGCGTTGCTCAGGGACCAGCACGTACTAGTCCGATCAGACAATACCGCAACAGTAGCATACATCAACCATCAAGGTGGTCTACGCTCCCGCCGTATGTCGCAACTCGCTCGCCACCTCCTCATATGGAGTCAGAAGCATCTGAGGTCGCTTCGAGCCATTTATATCTCGGGACACCTGAACCAGGCGGCCGACGAGCTGTCTCGAGTTCGGCCTCTCGCTGGAGAATGGCGGCTCCATCCCCGGACGGTTCAGCTGATTTGGGATCAGTTCGGCGACGCACAGGTAGACCTGTTTGCCTCCCACGACTCGTCCCACTGCGACCTGTTTTATTCCCTGACCGAGGGCACGCTCGGCACGGATGCACTGGCGCACAGCTGGCCGCGGGGCCTACGCAAGTATGCGTTTCCCCCAGTGAGCCTCCTTGCGCAGACCTTGCGCAAGATCAGGGAGGACGGGGAGCAGGTCACTTTGGTTGCCCCGTATTGGCCCAACCGGACCTGGTTCTCCGAACTAGTACTCCTCGCGACAGCACCTCCCTGGCCAATTCCTCTGAGGAAGGACCTCCTTTCTCAGGGACGGGGCACCTTATGGCACCCTCGTCCCGATCTTTGGAACCTCCACGTGTGGCTCCTGGACGGGACGAGGCAGGTTTGAGTACCCTACCACCTGCGGTGGTGGCTACCATCACTTCCGCTAGAGCATCGTCCACGAGACATGCCTATGCGTTGAAGTGGAACCTCTTCGTCAACTGGTGTTCTTCTAAACATCAAGAACCCACGAAATGCCCCATCAGTGTCGTGCTTTCCTTCCTGCAAGAAGGGTTGAAGCGAAGGCTGTCTCCCTCCACCCTGAAAGTGTATGTGGCCGCCATTGCCGCCCATCACGAAGCAGTCGATGGTAAGTCTCTGGGAAAGCACGACCTGATCGTCAGGTTCCTGAGGGGAGCCAGGAGACTAAATCCTCCTCGTCCTCCCCTCGTTCCCTCTTGGGATCTCTCAGTGGTTCTAACTGCCCTGCAGAGCGCTCCATTTGAGCCTTTGCAATCAGTGGAGCTTAAGTTCCTGTCAATGAAGACAGCGCTCCTGGTTGCATTGGCCTCCATCAAGAGGGTAGGGGACCTGCAGGCATTTTCGGTTGACGAAGCGTGCCTGGAATTCGGGCCGGCTGACTCTCACGTGATCCTGAGACCCCGGCTTGGATATGTGCCCAAGGTTCCTACCACACCCTTTCGAGACCAGGTAGTGAACCTGCAAGCGCTGCCCTCGGAGGAGGCAGACCCAGCCTTGGCACTGCTCTGTCCAGTACGCGCCCTCCGTGCCTATGTAGACAGAACGCAGTGTTTCAGGACCTCAGACCAGCTCTTTGTCTGTCATGGTGGGAAGCTGAAGGGAAAGGCTCTCTCAAAGCAAAGGTTATCACACTGGATAGTGGATACCATTGCTTTGGCATACCAGCAGCAAGGTCGTCCGTGCCCCCTTGGTGTGAAAGCCCACTCCACACGTAGTGTGGCTTCCTCTTGGGCTCTAGCGCATGGCGCCTCGCTAACAGACATTTGTAGAGCTGCAGGCTGGGCGACACCCAACACATTCGCGAGATTTTATAATCTCCGAGTAGAGCCAGTTTCTTCTCATGTACTCGCTTCAACCAGCCGGTGCTAGATTCTGCTCAGGTGTCTTCGCTTGCTCGCCATTCCCCTCCACGGACGGGATACGTGCGATATATTCCTCAGGTGAGTCTGATAAGCTCTGAGTTTCCTCCAGCACTGCTTATGTCAACGCCTGAGTTATGCCAAAATTCCATACTCAGCTTTTGCGCTTGACTAGGTGCCACCATGTGCATGGTCCCCCCTCTGGGCGACCCCCACATGTGTATTCCGCTGTAAGTCTCCTTGTGAGCGTGTGTCTTTCCCTTGGCAAGCCACCTTGCCACCCCTGGGGTTTAAAATTCCACCTGCGGCTGGACACCTCAGTGATCTTCCATATGCAGCCTCTGGCCATATGTGTATTCCAAGTCCCCCCCATCAATGGCTGGGCAGGATTGCATATTTCTCTCTGGAGATATGCTTCCCAGTGTACCTTGGTATCCCTGTGTTAAGTAGGACTCCTTCGTTCGTGCTAGTCTCACAACAGGGAGCTCAGACTTACGCAGGGCACTGGAAGACAGCCGAGGTGGCGTGATTAGACTGGAACCCCAATCGTCGTCATCCGACGTAACTCGGAGTGACCACGAAAGGGAACGTCTCGGTTACGGATGTAACCCTCGTTCCCTGAGTGGGAACGGAGACGTTACGTCTTCCTGCCACTTCCGCTGTACCGCTGAAAAACGCCTGGGGCCAGTCTCGGCTACTCAGCGAAGGCATGTCTGCATTGTGCTCGCGTACTTCCTTATATACCCCCTGCGGCGGGCGGAGTTACGCTATGCAAATTCCGCAGACCCATGGCATTTCATTGCCATTGGCTCGTTTTCTAATACTCGAAGGTGATAGGCTTCTAAGCGAAACCCCAATCGTCGTCATCCGACGTAACGTCTCCGTTCCCACTCAGGGAACGAGGGTTACATCCGTAACCGAGACGTTCTGTCAACACTGCATTGGCTCCCTATTAAACATCGTATACATTTTAAAATATTGCTGATTACTTACAAAGCACTAAATGGTTTAGCTCCGCAGTACTTGAGCGAGCTCTTAACGCATTATAGTCCTTCACGTCTATTGCGATCTCAAAATTCCGGCCAGTTGATAATACCTAGAATATCAAAATCGACTGCTGGCGGTAGATCCCTCTCCTATTTAGCACCAAAACTTTGGAACAGTCTTCCTACCATTGTCCGGGAAGCAGACACACTCTGTCAGTTCAAAGCTAGACTAAAAACTAGTGCTGTCAGTTAAACGCGTTATTAACAGCATTAACGCAAACTCATTTTAACAGCATCATTTTTTTTATCGCGAGATTAACAGT